>NW_027182965.1:65000-145000 GCF_041146395.1 Eulemur rufifrons
TCTCAGACTTCTTGCTTTCTTAGAGTTTAGAAAGCCTGCAATCCTCCCATGCCATGCGTGAAAGGAGGCTCTACCACTGCGTCCTGCATGAAACCCACGGGCTCATACCCAGAGTATGATAGAGTGGGTTCCCGGGTGCAATCCCAGCCCCCTAAACTCCCCCCGCCCGCCCAATGCAGACAGGGCCCGTGCACTAAGCATAAACAATACCTTTAACAGATAACCCTAACCCTGAACATAACACCCAACCCTGTTCCTATTTCTCCCCTTAACACGTAAACCTCACCGTGCGCCTAACTTTAACCTCTTATCCTAACCTTAATGCATAACCCATTTCCTGAAAACAACCCCTATCCCATAATTCTAACCCTATCTCCTAGTCATCACTGTGACACCTAATCCCTAACCCTAATTCTAAACCGCTAACCCTAACCGTAACCCTATCTACAACCCTGACACTGACAGTAACCCTTACTTCTAACCCCAACGCTATGCCTAACAAAAACCCTAACCCTTGACCCGAACCCTTCATCCTAACCCCTAAGCCTTACCCTAACCCTTAACCCTAATCCTAATCCTAACCATTAAACCTAACCCTAGCTCTTAAAGCTAACCCTAAACCTTACCCTCACGACTAGACCTAACCCTGACACTAACCTAACACCTAACCCTAACCAGAACCCCTAAAGCTAACCCTGAACCCTATCCCTAACCCTAGCAGTAAACTTTAACCCTAAACCTAAGCCCAACCCGTAACCCTAATCCTATCCTTTTACCCTAAAACTAACCCCTAAACATAACCCCTATACCTCACCCTAACTCTAACCCCAATCCTAATTCTAACCATACCCCTTCATAAAACACTAACTCCTAACCGCTAACCCTAACACTAACCAAAAACCCTAATCACTAATCCCTAACCCTAACGCTTAACCTTTACCCTAACCGTTAACCCTCACCCTAAATCTTAACACTGACCCTAACCTTAACCTTTAACTCTAAGCCTAACCCTTAACCCTACAGTAAGGAAGACCCTTAATGCTAATGGGATCCCTTATCCCTAACCCTAACACTACAGCTAAAAATAACCCTAACCTTTGATCCTTAAAACTAATCCCTAACACTTACTTTAACCCCAAACCCTAACCCTAATCCTAAGCATTAAACCTAACCCTATCTCTTAACCCTAACGCTAGCCCTTACCCTAAGGCCTAGATCTAACCCTAAGTCTAACCTACTGCCTAATCCTAACCTTAAGCCCTAATGCTAACTCTAACCCTGAACCCTAAACCTACCCGTAACCCTTAACACTAACCCTATCCGTGAACCTTAACCCTGACCCTAACCATTACCTGCACCCAAGCATTTAACCTTGACCCTAACCCTAATCCTTACTGCTAACCCTGACCCTAACCCTAACCCTAAGCCCAACACTTATCCCTAATCCTATCCCTTAACCCTAACCCTAACCCTAATGCTACCCCCTAAACGTAACCCTAACCGTGACCAGTAAACCTAACCCTAACCTCTAACACAAACCATAGCACATAACTCTAACCCTAAAACTAACCCTAACTCTAACTCTAAACCCTAACTCTTAACCTTAACACTAAGCGTTAACTCTCACGCTAACCTTTAATCCTAACCCTAATCCTAATCTTCAACCCTAAACCTAACACTTAACCCTAACCCTGTACCAAACCCTAACCCCTCATCTTAACCCTAACCGTAAACCTCAACCCTAAACCAAAGTGTAACCGTTAAACCTAAGAGTAACCTTTAACCCTAACCCTAATCCCTGACCCTAAGCCCTCACCCTAACACTAAACTTCATCCTTAACCCTAACCAGAATCCTAACCCTAAATCTAATTCTCAGACTTCTTGCTTTCTTAGAGTTTAGAAAGCCTGCAATCCTCCCATGCCATGCGTGAAAGGAGGCTCTACCACTGTGTCCTGCATGAAACCCACGGGCCCATACCCAGAGTATGATAGAGTGGGTTCCCGGGTACAATCCCAGCCCCCTAAACTCCCCCCGCCCGTCCAATGCAGACAGGGCCCGTGCGCTAAGCATAAACAATACCTTTAACAGATAACCCTAAGCCTGAACGTAACACCCAACCCTGTTCCTATTTCTCCCCTTAACACTTAAACCTCACCGTGCGCCTAACTTTAACCTCTTATCCTAACGTTAATGCATAACGCATTTCCTGAGAACAACCCCTATCCCATAATTCTAACCCTATCTCCTAGTCATCACTGTGACACCTAATCCCTAACCCTAATTCTAAACCGCTGACCCTAACCGTAACCCTACCTACAACCCTAACACTGACAGTAACCCTTACTTCTAACCCCAACGGTATGCCTAATAAAAACCCTAACCCTTCACCCTAACCCCTAAGCCTTACACTAACCCTTAACCCTAATCCTAATCCTAACCATTAAACCTAACCCTAGCTCTTAAAGCTAACCCTAAAGCTTACCCTCACGACTAGACCTAACCCTGACACTATCCTAACACCTAACCCTAACCAGAACCCCTAAAGCTAACCCTGAACCCTATCCCTAACCCTAGCAGTAAAATTTAACCCTAAACCTAAGCCCAACCCGTAACCCTAATCCTATCCTTTTACCCTAAAACTAACCCCTAAACCTAACCCCTATACCTCACCCTAACTCTAACCCCAATCCTAATTCTAACCATACCCCTTCATAAAACAATAACTCCTAACCGCTAACCCTAACACTAACCAAAAACCCTAACCACTAATCCCTAACCCTAACGCTTAACCTTTACCCTAACCGTTAACCCTCACCCTAAATCTTAACACTGACCCTAACCTTAACCTTTAACTCTAAGCCTAACCCTTAACCCTACAGTAAGGAGACCCTTAATGCTAATGGGATCCCTTATCCCTAACCCTAACACTACAGCTAAAAATAACCCTAACCTTTGATCCTTAAACCTAACCCCTAACACTTACTTTAACCCCAAACCCTAACCCTAATCCTAAGCATTAAACCTAACCCTATCTCTTAACCCTAACGCTAGCCCTTAACCTAACGCCTAGATCTAACCCTAAATCTAACCTACCGCCTAATCCTAACCTTAAGCCCTAATGCTAACTCTAACCCTGAACCCTAAACCTACCCGTAACCCTTAACACTAACGCTATCCATGAACCTTAACCCTGACCCTAACCATTACCCGCACCCAAGCATTTAACCCTGACCCTACCCCTAATCCTTAATGATAACCCTAACACTAAACCCTAACCCTAAGCCCAACACTTATCCCTAATCCTATCCCTTAACCCTAACCCTAACCCTAATGCTACCCCCTAAACGTAACCCTAACCGTGACCAGTAAACCTAACCCTAACCTCTAACACGAACCATAGCACATAACTCTAACCCTAAAACGAACCCTAACCCTAACCCTAAACCCTAACTCTTAACCTTAACCCTAAGCGTTAACTCTCACGCTAACCTATAATCCTAACCCTAATCCTAATCTTCAACCCTAAACCTAACACTTAACCCTAACCCTGTACCAAACCCTAACCCCTCATCTTAACCCTAACCGTAAACCTCAACCCTAAACCAAAGTGTAACCGTTAAACCTAAGAGTAACTTTTAACCCTAACCCTAAGCCCTAACCCTAAGCCCTCACCCTAACACTAAACTTCATCCTTAACCCTAACCATAATCCTAACCCTAAATCTAATTCTCAGACTTCTTGCTTTCTTAGAGTTTAGAAAGCCTGCAATCCTCCCATGTCATGCGTGAAAGGAGGCTCTACCACTGTGTCCTGCATGAAACCCACGGGCCCATACCCAGAGTATGATAGAGTGGGTTCCCAGGTACAATCCCAGCCCCCTAAACTCCCCCCGCCCGCCTAATGCAGACAGGGCCCGTGCGCTAAGCATAAACAATACCTTTAACAGATAACCCTAACCCTGAACATAACAACCCAACCCTGTTCCTATTTCTCCCCTTAACACGTAAACCTCACCGTGCGCCTAACTTTAACCTCTTATCCTAACGTTAATGCATAACCCATTTCCTGAGAACAACCCCTATCCCATAATTCTAACCCTATCTCCTAGTCATCACTGTGACACCTAATCCCTAACCCTAATTCTAAACCGCTAACCCTAACCGTAACCCTACCTACAACCCTAACACTGACAGTAACCCTTACTTCTAACCCCAACGCTATGCCTAACAAAAACCCTAACCCTTGACCCTAACCCTTCACCCTAACCCCTAAGCCTTACCCTAACCCTTAACCCTAATCCTAATCCTAACCATTAAACCTAACCCTAGCTCTTAAAGCTAACCCTAAACCTTACCCTCACGACTAGACCTAACCCTGACACTAACCTAACACCTAACCCTATCCAGAACCCCTAAAGCTAACCCTGAACCCTATCCCTTACCCTAGCAGTAAACTTTAACCCTAAACCTAAGCCCAACCCGTAACCCTAATCCTATCCTTTTACCCTAAACCTAACCCCTATACCTCACTCTAACTCTAACCCCAATCCTAATTCTAACCATACCCCTTCATAAAACACTAACTCCTAACCGCTAACCCTAACACTAACCAAAATCCCTAATCACTAATCCCTAACCCTAACGCTTAACCTTTACCCTAAGAAGTAGGAGAGTCATATGTATGAACGGTTACATTCACGCAGAGAAAGAAACTGTTGGGTGGTGTATGTACGCATGTTAATCTATACTTTGGAGGAAGTTCGAGAGTCATATCTGGGGAAAATTGCAGTCACTTAGAGAAAGCAACAATCGGGGGCCGTTTTGTAGATCTGCTAAATTCTATTTTGGAAGAAGAGTGAAATTCATATGTGGGAACGCTTATGTTCACTCAGAGAAATCAACGATAGGGCAGTGTTTCGTTGGGATGCTAAAGTGTAGTTTGGAAGAAGTTCGCGAGTCTTATATAAGAAAGCTTACAGTCACCTAGAGAAAGTAACTCTCGGCAGATTGTTTCTAAGCGTGCTAAACTCTAATTTGCATCAATTGTGAGAGTCAAACATGGGAACGCTTACATTCACTCAGAGAACGCAACGTTTGGGTGGTGGTTTGTAAGCATTCTAAACTGTATTTTGGAGGAAGTAGGAGAGTCATATATACGAATGCTTACATTCACGCAGAGAAAGCAACTCTGTGATCGTATGTTGTTGGCATGCTAAACTGTGGTTTGGAAGAAGTTCGAGAGCCTTATATAGGAAAGATTACAGTGACACAGAGAAAACAACTCTCTGTAGTTTGTTGGTAGGTCTACTAAACTGTAATTTGGATGATGTGTGAGAACGCTTGCATTCACTCAGAGAAAGAACTTTGTCGTGGTGGTTTGTAGGAATAACAACTGTAGTTCGAAGAAGTAGGAGAGTCATATATGAACGGTTACATTCACGCAGAGAAAGCAACTGTGGAGTGGCGTATGTAATCATCATAATCTGTAGTTTGGAGGAAGTTCGAGAGTCATATCTGGGGAAAATTAGAGTCATTTAGAGAAAGGAACAATCGGGGGCTGGTGTGTAGGTCTGCTAAATTCTATTTTGGAAAAAGAGTGAGAGTCATATATGGGAACGCTTATGTTGACTCAGAGAAATCAACGATGGGGCGCTGTATTGTTGGCATGCTAAACTGTAGTTTGGAAGAAGTTCGAAAGTCTTATATAGGAAAGTTTACAGTCACCTAGAGAAAGCAACTCACAGGAGGTGGTTTGTAAGCCGCTAAACTCTAATTTGGATGAAGTGAAAGAGGCATACATGGATACGCTTCATTCACTCAGAGAAAGGTAAATTGGGGTGCCGGTTTGTAGGTATACTAACTCCAGTTTGGAAGAAGTACTAGAGTCATATATATGAACGCTTATATGGACGCAGAGAAAGCAACTATGGGGTGGTGTTTTGTAGGCCTGCTAAAATATAGTTTGGAAGAAGTTCGAAAGCAGACAGTCACTTAGAGAAAGCAACTCTTGGCGGTGGATTTTTAGGTCTGCTAAATTGTATTTTGAAAGAAGTACCAGAGTCATATATTCAAACGCTTACATTCATGCAGAGAAAGGAACTGTGGGGTGGTGTTTTCTAGGCGTGCTAAACTCTAGTTTGGACGAAGTTTGAGAATCACATATAAGAAAGCTTAGAGTCACTTAGAGAAAGCAAATCTCTGGGTGTGGAATGTAGGCGTGCTAAACTCTATTTTGGTTTAGATTGAGAGTCATATATGGAAAGGGTTACATTCACTCAGAGAAAGCAACGATGGTGTGGTGGTTTGTAGGCATACTAAACTCTAGTTTGGAAGAAGTAGGAAAATGATATATGGGAACGCTTACATTCATGCAGAGAAAGCAATTATGGGGTGGCTTTTTTGTACCCATGCTAATCTCTAGTTTGGAAGAAGTTATATAGGAAAGCGTACACTCATTTATAGAAACCAACTTTCGGGGGATGAAGGGTAGGCCTGCAAAACTCTACTTTGGAAGAAGTGGGAGAGTCATATTGGGGACCACGTACATTGACTCAGAGAAATCGAGGATGGGGTTGTGTTTTGTAGGCATACTAAACTCTAGTTTGGAGAAAGTAGGAGAATCATATATAGGAACGCTTACATTCATGCAGAGAAAGCAACTATGGAGTGAGGTTTGTATGCCTACTAAACTATAGTTTGGAGGAAGTTTAGAATCTTATATAGCAAAGCTTACAGTCACCTAGAGAGAGCAACTCTTGGGAGATGATTTCTAAGCCTGATAATTTGCACCAACTCTTAAAGTCAAGTATGGGAAGGTTTACATCCACTCAGAACGCAAGGTTTGGGTTGCAGTTTGTGCCCTTAATTGTAGTTCGGAAGAAGTAGGAAAGTCATATATATGAACGGTTACATTCACGCAGACAAACCAGCTATGGAGTGATGTGTGTATGCCTACTAAACTATAGTTTGGAGGATATTCGAGAGTCATATCTGGAAAGCTTACAGTCATTTAGAGAAAGAAACTCTCAGGGGGCTGTTCGTAGGCCTGCTAAACTCTATTTTCAAAGAAGTGTTAAAATCATATACAGGAACGCTTACATTCACTCAGAGAAAGCAACGTTGGGGTGGCCGTTTGTGAGCATACTAAACTCTACTTTGGAAGAGGTACAAGAGACATAAATACGAACGCTTACATTAACACAGAGAAAGCAAATACGGGGTGCTGTAGTGCAGGCATGCTAAACTATAGAATGGAAGAAGTTCGAAAGCTGACAGTCACTTAGAGAAAGCAACTCTTGGCGGGTGATTTTTTAAGTCTGCTAAATTGTATTTTGAAAGACGTGTCAGAGTCTTATATACAAACGCTTACATTCATGCGTAGAAAGAAACTATGGGGTGATGTGTTGTGGGGATGCTAAACTGCAGTTTGGAAGAAGTTCGAGAGTGTTATGTAGGATAGCTTACAGTCACCTAGAGAAAGCAACACTCAGGAGAGCTTTGCAAGCCTGCTAAACTCTAACAAGCAGCGATTGTGAGAGTCAAACATGGGAACGCTTACATTCACTCAGAGAACACAACGTTTGGGTGGTGGTTTGTAGGCATAATAACTGTAGTTCGGAAGAAGTAGGAGAGTCATATATGAACGGTTACATTCATGCAGAGAAAGCAACTGTTGGGTGGCGTATGTATGCATGCTAATCTGTAGTTTGGAGGAATTTCGAGAGTCATATCTGGGGAAAATTACAGTCACTTAGAGAAAGCAACCATCGGGGGCCATTTTGTAGATCTGCTAAATTCTATTTTGAAAGAAGAATGAGAGTCATATATGGGAACGCTTATGATCACGAAGAGAAATCAACTATGGGGCGGTGTTTTGTTGGCATGCTAAACTGTAGTTTGGAAGAAGTTCGCGAGTCTTACATAGGAAAGTTTACAGTCACCCAGAGAAAGCAACTCTCGGGAGATTGTTTCTAAGCATGCTAAATTCTAGATTGCATCAATTGTGAGAGTCAAACATGGGAACGCTTACATTCACTCAGAGAACGCAACGTTTGGGTGGTGGTTTGTAAGCATTCTAAACTGTATTTTGGAGGAAGTAGGAGAGTCATATATACGAATGCTTACATTCACGCAGAGAAAGCAACTCTGTGATCGTATTTTGTTGGCATGCTAAACTGTGGTTTGGAAGAAGTTCGAGAGCCTTACATAGGAAAGATTACAGTGACACAGAGAAAAACAAATCTCTGTAGTTTGTTGGTAGGTCTGCTAAACTGTAATTTGGATGAAGTGTGAGAACGCTTGCATTCACTCACAGAAAGAACGTTGTCGTGATGATTTGTAGGAATAAATGCTGTAGTTCAAAAGAAGTAGGAGAGTCATATATGAACGGTTACATTCACGCAGAGAAAGCAACTGTGGGGTGGTCTATGTAATCATCATAATCTAGTTTGGAGAAAGTTCGAGAGTCATATGTGGGAAAAATTAAAGTCACCTAGAGAATTGGAACCATCGGGTGTTGTGTAGGTCTGCTAAATTCTATTTTGGAAGAAGAGTGAGAGTCATATATGGGAACGCTTATGTTCACTCAGAGAAATCAACGATGGGGCGCTGTATTGTTGGCATGCTAAACTGTAGTTTGGAAGAAGTTCGAGAGTCTTATATAGGAAAGTTTACAGTCACCTAGAGAAAGCAACTCACAGGAGGTGGTTTGTGGGCCGCTAAACTCTAATTTGGATGAAGTGAAAGAGGCATACATGGATACGCTTCATTCACTCAGAGAAAGGTAAATTGGGGTGCCGGTTTGTAGGTATACTAACTCCAGTTTGGAAGAAGTACGAGAGTCATATATATGAACGATTATATGGACGCAGAGAAAGCAACTATGGGGTGGTGTTTTGTAGGCATGATAAAATATAATTTGGAAGAAGTTCGAAAGCTGACAGTGACTTAGAGAAAGCAACTCTTGGCGGTTGATTTTGAGGTCTGCTAAATTGTATTTTGATAGAAGTACAAGAGTCATATATAAAATCGCTTATATTTATGCTGAGAAAGAAACTATGTGGTTATGTTTTGTTGGCGTGCTGAAATGTAGTTTCAAAGACGTTCGACAGTCTTTTATAGGAAAGCTTACAGTCCCCCAGAGGAAGCAACTTTCGAGAGATAGTTTGTAAGCCTGCTAAACTCTACTTTGCATCATTTGGAACAGTCATACTTGGGAACGCTAACATTCTCTGAGAGAACGCAACGTTTGGTTGGTTGTTTGTAAGCATACTAAACTGTATTTTGGAAGAAGTAGCAGAGTCATATATATGAGTGCTTACATTCACGCAGAGAGGGCAACTATGGGGTGGTGTTTTGTAGGCATGCAAATCTCTAGTTGCGGAGAAGTTAAGAGTAATAGGAAAGCTTACAGTCTCACAGAGAAAGCAACCCTTGGGGGCCGGTTTGTAGTTCTGCTAAATTCTATTTTGGATGAAGTGTGAATCTTAAATGGGAACGCTAACATTCACTCAGAGAAAGCAAGGTTGCGGTGGTGATTTTTAGTCACACTAAACTGGAGTTTGGAGGAAGTACGAGAATAAAAGAATGCTTACATTCACTCAGAAAAAGCAACGTTGGGGAGGTGGTTGGTAGGTGTACTATACTTTGGAAGAAGTACGAGCGTGATGCATAGGAACGCTTACATTCACGCAAACTATGGGGTGGCCTTTTGTTGGCATGCTAAACTATGTCCCAAAGTCATATATAGGAAAGCTTATAGTGAGAGAAAGCAACTCTCGGGCGGTGTTTTGTAGGTCCGGCAAATTGCATTTTGAAAGCAGTCCGAGATTCATATAAGGGAAGGCCTATATCCACTCAGAGAAAGCAATGTTAGGCTGGTGGTTTGTAGGCATACTAAACTGTATTTTGGAACTCGTATGTATGACTCTCACACTTGATCCAAATTAGAGTTCACCAGGCCTATAAACCACATCCTGAGAGTTGCTTTCTCTAGGTGAATGTAAGCTTTCCTATGTAAAACTCTCGAACTTCTTCCAAACTAAAGTTTAGCATGCCAACAGTACACCACCGCATCGTTGCTTTCTCTGAGTGAACATAAGCATTCCCTTATATGAATCACTTTTTCCAAAATAGAATTTAGCAGACCTACAAACCAGTCCCCGATGGTTGATTTAGCTATGTGACTGTAATTTTCCCCAGATATGACTCTCAAACTTCCTCCAAAGTATAGATTAACATGCGTACATACACCACCCAACAGTTTCTTTCTCTGCGTGAATGTAACTGTTCATATATATGACTCTCCTACTTCTTCCGACCTACAGTTATTATGCCTACAAACCACCACCCAAACGTTGTGTTCTCTCCGTGAATGTAAGCTTTCCCATATTTGACTCTCACAATTGCTGCTAATTAGTGTTTAGAGGCTTGCAAAGCTGTCCCGAGTGTTGTTTTCTCTAGGTGACTGTAGCTATCCTATATAACACTCTGGAAGTCCTTTCAAACTGCAGTTTAGCATGCCAACAAAACATCACCCCATAGTTTCTTTCTCTGCATAAATGTAAGCGTTTGTGTATATAACTCTTGTACGTCTTTCAAAATACAATTTAGCAGACCTAAAAATCACCCGCCAAGAGTTGCTTTCTCTAAGTGACTGTCAGCTTTCGAACTTCTTCCAATCTATAGTTTAGCATGCCTGCACTACAGCACCCCGTATTTGCTTTCTCTGTGTTAATGTAAGCGTTCCTATGTATGTCTCTCGTACCTCTTCCAAAGTAGAGTTTAGTATGCTCAAAAACGGCCACCCCAACGTTGCTTTCTCTGAGTGAATGTAAGCGTTCCTGTATATGATTCGAACACTTCATTGAAAATAGAGTTTAGCAGGCCTACGAACCACCCCCAGAGAGTTGCTTTCTCTAAATGACTGTAAGCTTTCCAGATATGACTCTCGAACATCCTCCAATCTATCGTTTAGTAGGCATACAAACATCACTCCATAGTTGCTTTCTCTGCATGAATGTAAGCGTTCCTATAAATGATTCTCGTCCTTCTTCCAAACTAGAGTTTAGTATGCCTACAAACCACAACCCCGTCGTTGATTTCTCCGAGTGAATATACCCAGTCCCCCATATGACTCTCCCCCTTCTTCCAAAGTAGAGTTTTGCAGGCCTACAAATCATCCCCCGAAAGTTGGTTTCTATAAATGACGGTACGCTTTCCTATATATTACTCTTTAACTTCTTGCAAAATAGAGATTTGCATGGCTACAAAAAAGCCACCCCATAATTGCTTTCTCTGCATGAATGTAAGCGTTCCCATATATCATTCTCCTACTTCTTCCAAACTATAGTTCAGTATGCCTACAAACGACCACACCATCGTTGCTTTCTCTGAGTGAATGTAAGCCTTCCCATATATGACTCTCACTCTGAAACCAAAATAGAGTTTGGCACACCTACATTCCACACCCAGAGATTTGCTTTAAGCGACTCTAAGCTTTCTTATATGTGATTCTCAAACTTCGTCCAAACTAGAGTTTAGCATGCCTAGAAACCACCCCACAGTTGCTTTCTCTGCATGAATGTAAGCGTTCATATACATGACTCTCGTACTTCCTCCAAAATACAGTTTAGAATGCCTACAAACCACCACCCAAACGTTGCGTTCTCTGAATGAATGAAAGCATTCCCATGTTTGACTCTCACAATTGATGCAAAGTAGAGTTTAGCAGGCCAAGAAAGGCTCTCCCGAGAGTTGCTTTCTCTAGGTGACTGTAAGCTTTCCTAAATAAGACTCTCCAACTTCTTCCAAACTACAGGTTAACATGCCCACAAAACATCACCCCATGGTTTTTTCTTTGCATGAATGTAAGCATTAGTATATATGACTCTGGTACTTCTTTCAAAATACAATTTAGCAGACCTAAAAATCACCCACCAAGAGTTGCTTTCTCTAAATGACTGTTCAGGTTTGGAACTTCTTCCAAACTATAGCATGCTTACAAAACACCACCACGTAGTTGCTTTCTCTGTGTGAATGTAAGCGTTCCCAAATATCATTCTCGTACTTCTTCCAAACTATTTAGTATGCCTACAAAAACCACCCCAGTGTTGTTTCTCTGAGGGAATGTAAGCGGTCCCATGTTTGACTCTCACACTTCATCCAAATTAGAGTTTAGCATGTGTACAAAAAAATCTCCCGAGAGTTGCTTTCCCTGGGTGACGGTAATCTTTCCTGTATAAGGTTCTCCAACTTCTTCCAAACTACAGTTTAGCATGCCTACAAAACCTGACGCCATAAGTGCTTTCTCTGTGTGAATGTAAGTGTTCCTATATAGGACTCTCGTACTTCTTCCAAACTACAGTTTAGTATGCCCTACAAACCACCACCCAAACGTTGTTTTCTCTGAGTGAATGTAAGCGTTCCCATATATGACTCTCACATTTCAACCAAAATAACTCTATTTCAACCAAAATAACTCTACATTCCACACCCAGAGAGTTGCTTTCTCTACGTGACTGTAAACTTTCCTATATATGACTCTCAAACTTCGTCCAAACTAGAGTTTTGCAAGCCTACAAAACACCACCCCATAGTTGCATTCGGTGCCGGAATGTAAGCGGTTCTACATGTGATTCTCTTGCTTCTTCTAGGAACCACAACCACAACGTTGCTTTCACTGAGTTCCCATATATTATTCTAACACTTCATTGAAAATAGAGTTTAGCAGGCCTACGAAACACCGCCTAGGGTTGCTTTCTCTAAGTGACTGTAAGCTACCCAGATATGGCTCTCGAACTTCCTCCAAACTATATTTTAGTAGGCATACAAACATCACTCCATAGTTGCTTTCTCTGCGTGAAGGTAAGCTTTCCTATATACGATTCTCGTACTTCTTCCAAACTAGAGTTGACTATGCCTACAAATCACAATCCCATCGTTGATTTCTCTGAGTGAATGCACGCGGTCCCCAATATGACTCTCTCCCACTTCCAAACTGGAGTTTTGCAGGTGTACAAAACATCCCCCGAGAGTTGGTTTCTATGACTGTACCCTTTCCTATATATTACTCCTTAACTTCTTCCAAACTAGAGATTAGCATGGCTACAAAAACGCCACCCCATAATTGCTTTCTCTACGCGAATGTAAGCGTTCCCATATATCATTCTCCTACTTCTTCCAAACTAGAGTTTAGTATGCCTACAAACCACCACGCCGTCGTTGCTTTCTCTGAGGGAATGTAAGCCTTCCCATATATGACTCTCACTCTTAAACCAAAATAGAGTTTAGCAGGCCTACATTCCACACCCAGAGATTTGCTTTCTCTAAGTGACTCTAAGCTTTCTTATATGTGATTCTCAAACTTCGTCCAAACTAGAGTTTAGCATGCCTATAAAACACCACCCCATAGTTACTTTCAGTGCGTCAAAATGTATGTGCTCCTATATGTGATTCTCGTGCTTCTTCCAAACTGCAGTTTAGTAAGCCTACAAACAACCCCATCGTTGCTTTCTCTGAGTGAATGTAAGCGTTCTCATATATGACTCTCACACTTCAACCAAAACAGGGTTTTGCAGGCCTACAAACCACCCGCCAAGACTTGCTTTTTCAAAGTGGCTGTTACCTTTCCTATATAGGACTCTGGAACTTCTCCCAAGCTAGACTTTAACATGTCTACCTGACACTACTCCGTAGTTGCTCTCGCTGTGTGAATGTAAGCGTTCCTATATATGAGTCTTGTACCTCTTCTTAACTAACATCTGGCATGCCAAAATAACACTCCCCCATAGTTGCTTTCTTTGAGTCAATGTAAACATTCCTATATATGTCTCTCGCACTTCTTCCAAACTAGAGTTGAATAAGTCTACAAACCAATCCCCGACAGCTGTTTTCTCTGAACGAATTTAAGCGTTCCTATATATGACTATGGCACTTCCTCCAAACTAGAGTTTAGAAAGCCTACACTCCACCCCTGTTCGTTGCTTTCTCTAAGTTACTGTATGCTTTCCTATACATGGCTCTCGAAATTTTCCAAACTAGAGTTAGCATGCCTACTATACACCTACACATAATTGCTTTGTCTGAGTGAATATAAGCCTTCCTATATATGACTGTCGCACTTTTTCCAAATTAGAGTGTAGCCAGCCTGGAAAGCACCCCTTATAGTTGCTTTCATTGAGTGAATGTTAACATTCCTATGTATGACTCTCGCAACTTTTCCAATCTAAGATTTTAGCAATGCTACAAATCCCCCGCCGAGAGTTCCTATACATAACTGTCCTCTTTTTCCAAGCTAGAGTTTAGGAAGCCTAGAATCCGTCCCCCCCGTAGACGCTTTATGTGAACGTAAGCGTTCTATATATGACTCTCGCCTTCCTCCAAACTAGAGCTTAGCAAGCCTACAAACCAACTCCCTATAATTGCTTTCTCTGAATGAATGATATCGTTCCTATATAAGACTCTCGAACTTCTTCCAAACCAGAGTTTAACAAGCCAAAAAAGCACCCCCCATAGATGCTTCCTCTAACTCAAAGCTAATATTCCTATATATGATTCAGCTTCTTCATCCAAACTAGAGTAAGGCAAGCCTACAAATCACACATCAATAGTTGCTTTCTATAAGTAAATGTAAGCATCCCTATATATGACTATAGCAATTCTTCCAAACTGGAGTTTAGCAAGCCTACAGACCCCAGGACTCCACTCCATAGTACCCTGGGCATTGGCGCCTGCCTGTCATGCAGGACATAGGGGCGGACGCTCATCTCAGACACGGCATTGGTGGATTGTAGGCTTTTTTAAGTTTTTGAATTGAAGAACTCTGAGAATTGGAATTCGGTTTAGGGTAAGGTTAGGTGTTAGGGACTAGGATTAGGTTTAGGGGTTAGGGTTTTAGGTTAGAATTAGGGTTAGGATTACTGTTAGGGTTAGAGATTAGGATTATGTTTAGTGGTTGGGTTTAGGTTTAGGGTGAGAGGCAAGAGTAAGGGTCAGGGATTAGGGTTACTGTTAGGAGTTAGATTCAGGGCTTACGAAGGGTTTGGTTTAGTGATAGGGTTAGGGCTTACGTTTAACGGTGTGTGTTAGGGCACGGGCCCCGTCTAATGTACGGGGCACTGTGGGTGTGGAGCAAGGCTGCGTCCCCACTTCATCTTACCCTTGGTGTTGGGCTTCAACTGTCACGCAGGACAAAGGCAGAGGCTCATGAAACGCATGGTTAGGATTAAGGTTTAAGGTTAGGGTCAAGGTTGAGGGTTAGGGTGAGGGTTAACAGTTAGAGTTAGGGTAAGGGGGTTAGGGATAGGGTTAGGGTTAAGGGTTAGGTTTATGGTTCAGGTTTAAGGTTAGCGTTAGAGGGTAGGGTTAGTGTAACTGTAGGTCAGTGTTGCGGTTAGATCTCTAGGCATTAGGGTAAAGGTCAGGGTTAGGGTTAAGAGTTAGGGTTAAGTTTAATGGTTAAGGATTGGGATTAGGGTTGAGGGTTAGGGTTAAGATTATGGGTAATGACTCAGGATCAAAGGTTAGGGTTATTTTTAGGCGTAGGGTTAGCGTAAGGGGTTAGGGTTAATGTTAGTGTTGTTGGTAGGGTTAAGGTTAGGGTTGGCGTTTCAGAATTAGGGATTAGGTGTTATGGTTATGGCTAGGAGTTAGCGTTAGATTTACGGTATAGGTCTTGTTCTCAGGGTGTCATGCATTAACGTTAAGATAAGGGGTTAAAGTTAGGGTTACGGTGAGCTTTACCTGTTAAGGTGAGCAGTAGGATCAGGGTTAGGTGTTATGTTCTGGGTTAGGGTTATGGGTGAGGGGTAGGGTTTATCCTTAGGGCACGGACCCTGTATGCACTAGGAGGCGAAGTTAGGGGTCTGTGATGGTCGCTGGGAACCCACTCTATCGCACGCAGTGTATGGGCCTCTGGGTTTCATGCAGGACACTGTGGCAGAGCCGGCTTTCATGCATGGCTTAGTAGGATTGTAGGCTTTCAAAACTCTGAGAAAGCAAGAAGTCTGAGAATTAGATTTCGGGTTAGGATTACGGCACGGTTTAGGGATGAAGATTAGTGGTTAGGGTGAGGGCTTAGGGTTAGGGGTTAGGGTTAGGGTTAGGGTTGCTGGTAGGGTGAAGGTTAGGTTTGACGTTTTAGAATTAGGGATGAGGTGTTACGGTTATGACTATGGTTTAGGATTAGAATTACGGGATAGGGCTTCTTCTCAAGGTGTTATGCATTCACGTTAAGTTAAGGGGCTAAGTTAGGGTTACGGGGAGGTTTATGTTTTAAGGTGAGCAATAGGATCAGGGTTAGGTGTTATGTTCAGGGTGAGGGTTATCTGTTAGGGGTAGTGTTTATACTTAGCGTACGGGCCCTGTCTGCACTGGGCGGGGGGCTGGGGTTAGGGGGATGGGATTGTCCCCGGGAACACACTCTATCGTACGCTGGGTATGGGCTCCTGGGTTTCATGCAGGACACAGTGGCAGAGCCCCCTTTTACTCATGGCATGGGAGGGTTGTAGGCTTTCTAAACTCTGAGAAAGCAAGAACTGTGAGAATTAGATTTAGGGGTAGGATTCTGGTAATGTTTAGGGATGAAGATTAGTGTCAGGGTAGGGTCTTGGGTTAGGGGTTGGGGTTAAAGGTTAGTGTTAGGTTTAACAGTTACAGTTAGGTTTACGGTTAAGTCTCAGGGTTCGGGTTAAGGTTTGGGTTTAGCGTTTGGCACAGGGGTAGGCTTCAGTGTTAGCTTCATGGTTAAAGATTAGGAGTAGGGTTAGTGTGAGGGTTAAGGGTAAGGGTCAAGATTAAGGGTTCAGGTTGGGGTTAGGCTTAGGTTTAGGGTTAGGGGTCAAGGGTCAGGTTTAGGGTTAAGTGTTGGGCTTAGGGTTGGGGTTTAGTGTTAAGTTTATCGTTAAGGATTAGGGTTAGGGTCAGGGTTAAATGCTTGGGTGCGGGTAATGGTTAGGGTCAGGGTTAAGGTTTATGGATAGGGTTAGTGTTAAGGGTTTACGGGTAGGTTTAGGGTTCAGGGTTAGAGTTAGCATTAGGGCTTAAGGTTAGGATTAGGTGGTAGGTTAGATTTTAGGGTTAGATCTAGGCGTTAGAGTAAGGGTTAAGAGATAGGGTTAGGTTTAATGCTTAGGATTAGGGTTAGGGTTTGGGGTTAAAGTAAGTGTTAGGGGTTAGGTTTAAGGATCAAAGGTTAGTGTTATTTTTAGCTGTAGTGTTAGGGTTAGGGATAAGGGATAAGGTTGGCGTGAGGGTTTTCCTTACTGTTAGGGTTAAGGGTCAGGCTTAGATTAAAGGTTAAGGTTAGGGTCAGCGTTAAGGGTTAGGGTGAGGGTTAACGGTTACGGTAAAGGTTAAGCGTTAGTGTTAGGGATTAGCGATTAGGGTTTTTGGTAAGTGTTAGGGTTAGGAGTTAGTGTTTTATGAAGGGGTATGGTTAGAATTAGGATTGGGGTTAGTGTTAGGGTTAGGTTTAGGAGTTAGGTTTAGGGTAAAAGGATAGGATTAGCGTTAAGGGTTGGGCTCAGGTTTAGGGTTAAAGTTTAGTGTTAGGGTTAATGTTTAGTGTTATGGTCCAGTTTAAGTGTTAGGGTGAGGGTTAACGGTTAGGATTAGGCTTAGAGGTTGGGGATATAGTGAGGGTTCAGTGTTAGGGTTAGGTTTAGGGTTCAGGGTTAAGGTTAGCTGTAGGGGTTATGGTTAGGGTTAGGTGTTAGGTTAGTGTCAGGGTTAGGTCTAGTCGTGAGGGTAAGGTTTAGGGTTAGCTTTAAGAGCTAGGGTTAGGTTGAATGGATAGGATTAGGATTAGGGTTAAGGGTTAGGGTAAGGCTTAGGGGTTAGGGTGAAGGGTTAAGGGTTTTTGTTAGGCATAGCGTTGGGGTTAGAAGTAAGGGTTACTGTCAGTGTTAGGGTTGTAGGCAGGGTTACGGTTAGAGTTAGCGGTTTAGAATTAGGGTTAGGGATTAGGTGTTACAGTGACGACTAGGAGATAGGGTTAGAATTATGGGATAGGGGTTGTTCTCAGGGAATGGGTTATGCACTAATGTTACGATAAGAGGTTAAAGTTAGGCTCACGGTGAGGTTTACGTGTTAAGGGGAGAAATAGGAACAGGGTTAGGTGTTATGTTCACGGTGAGGGATATCTGTTACAGGTATTGTTTATGCTTAGCGCACGGGCCCTGTCTGCCTTAGGCGGGGGTGGGGGGAGGTTAGGGGACTGGGATTGTCACCAGGATCCCACTGTATCGTACTCTGGGTATGGGCCCGTGGGTTTGATGCAGGACACAGTGGTAGAGCCTCCTTTCACGCATGGCATGGGAGGATTGCAGGCTTTCTAAACTCTAAGAAAGCAAGAAGTCTGAGAATTAGATTTAGGGTTAGGATTCTGGTTAGGGTTAAGGATGAAGTTTAGTGTTAGGGTGAGGGCTTAGGGTTAGGGATTAGGGTTAGGGTTAAAGGTTACTCTTAGGTTTAACGGTTACAGTTCGGTTTAGGGTTGAGGTTTACGGTTAGGGTTAACATGAGGGGTTAGGGTTTGGTATAGGGTTAGGGTTAGGTACAGGGTTAGGGTTAAGTGTTAGGTTTCGGGTTGAAGATTAGGATTAGGGTTAGGATTAAAGGTTAGCGTGAGAGTTAACGGTTAGGGTTAAGGTTAAGAGTTAGGGTTAGGGTTTAGGTTTAGGGTTAAGGGTTAGGGTTAGCTTTAGGGTTCGTGTTATGTGTTAGGGTTTGTGTTAGAGGTTAGGGTTAGGTTTACTGTCCACGGTTAGGGTTACGTTTAGGGGTTAGCATTAGGGTTAAGGATTAGGTTTAGGGTAAGGGTTTAGAGTTAGTGTTGGGCTTTAGGCTCGGGGCTTAGGTTCAGGGTCAGGGGTTAGGGTTGGTGGTAGGGCTTAGATTTATCGGTCAGTTTAAGGGCACAGGACCTGGTTAATCTACGGTGAGAGGGGTGCGGTCGGAGTCATCACGAAAGGACAACATCATTCCCTGGGCCCTGGGACAAGATCTACATGCAGGACTCAGGCGGAGCCTCATCTCACACATGGCATGGCTGTATTGTAGGCTTGCTTCACTCGGGAATGGAAGTAGTGTGAGAATTAGGGTTAGGTTTGGGGTTAGGGGTTTCGAGTTAGGGGTTAGGCTTGGAGTCAGGGTTAGGTGCTAGGGATTAGTGGTTAGGGTTAGAGTTAGTGTTACGGGTTAGGTGTTAACTCTGGTTTAGGGCGCCAGGGTAAGGTTTAGGTTTGGAGTTAGCGTTAGGGTTAGGCGTTAGGGTTAAGGGATAGGGTTAGGGTTAAGGGTTAGGCTTAGGGTAAGGGTTCAGGTTTAGGGTTAGGGTCACGGTTAAGGGTTAGGGTGAGGGTTAACAGTTAGGGATAGGGTTAAGGGGTTAGGGATAGGATTAGGGTTAAGGGTTAGTTTTATGGTTCAGGTTTAAGGTTAACATTAGGGGGTTAGGGTTAGTGTTAACTGTAAGTCAGTGTTAGGGTTAGATCTCTAGGCATTAAGGTAAAGGTTAGGTTTAAGGTTAAGTGTTAGGGTTATGTTTAATGGTTAGGCTTGGGATTAGGGTTAAGTGTTAGGGTTAAGGTTAGGGGTTATGACTAAGGATCAACGGTTAGGGTTATTTTTATGCGTAGGGTTAGGGTAAGGTGTTAGGGTTAGTGTTAGTGTTGTTGGTAGGGTTAAGGTTAGGGTTGGCGTTTCAGAATTCGGGATCAGGTGTTATGGTTATGGCTAGGAGTTAGCGTTAGAATTACAGTATAGTGCTTTTTCTCAGGGTGTCATGCATTAACGTTAAGATAAGGTGTTAAAGTTAGGGTTATGGTGAGCTTTACCTCTTAAGGTGAGCAGTATGATCAGGGTTAGGTGTTATGTTCTGGGTTAGTCTTATGGGTGAGGGGTAGGGTTTATGCTCTGGGCACGGGCCCTGTATGCACTAGGAGGCAAAGATAGGGTTCTGTGATGGTCGCTGGTAATCTACTCTATCGTATGCAGTGTATGGGCCTCTGGTTTCCTGCAGGACACTGTCGCAGAGCGGGCTTTCATGCATGGCTTAGTAGGATTGTAGGCTTTCAAAACTCTGAGAAAGCAAGAAGTCTGAGAATTAGATTTCGGGTTAGGATTACGGCACGGTTTAGGGATGAAGATTAGTGTTAGGGTGAGGGCTTAGGGTTAAGGGTTGGGGTTAGGGTTAGGGTTGATGGTAGGTTGAAGTTTAGGGTTGGCACTTTAGAATATGGATGAGGTGTTATGGTTATGGCTAGGGATTAGGTTTAGAATTATGGGATAGGGCTTCTTCTTTGGGTGCTATGCATTAACGTTAACATAAGGGGATAAATTAGTGTTATGGTTAGGTTTATGTTTTAAGGTGAGCAACAGGATCAGGGTTAGGTTTTATGTTTGGAGTTAGGGTTATCTGTTAGGGATAGTGTTTTTGCTTAGCGCACGGGCCCTGTCTTCACCAGGAGGGGGGGGGGTTAGGGACTAGGATTGCCACTGGGAACCCGCTCTATCATGCACTAGTTATGGGCCCCCGGGTTTCTTGCAGGACACAGTGGCAGAGCCTCCTTTTACTCATGACATGGGAGAATTGTAGGCTTTCTAAACTCTGAGAAAGCAAGAAGTCTGAGAATTAGATTTAGGGGTAGGTTTATGGTAATGTTTAGGGATGAAGGTTAGTGTTAGGGTGCGTTCTTAAGGTCAGTGGTTAGGGTTAAAGGTTAGTGTTAGGTTTAACCGTTACAGTCAGGTTTATGGTTATGTTTTAGGGTTAGGGTTAAGGTTAAGGTTTAGCGTTTGGTACAGTGTTAGGCTTAAGTTTTAGCTTTAGGGTTAAAGATTAGGATTAGGGTTAGGGTTAAGGGCTAGTGTGAGGGTTAATGATAAGGATCAAGACTAAGGGCTAGGGTTTTTGTTAGTGTTAGGAATAAGTCTTCGTGTAGGCTTTAGGGTTAGCGTTAAGTGTTATGGTTAGGGTTAGGTTTAGGGTTCATGGTTAGTGTTATGTTTATGGGTTAGTGTTAGGGTTAGGGATTAGGTTTAGGGTAAGGTTTTAGAGTTCGTGTTCAGCGTTACGGTCGGAGCTTATGTTTATGGTTAGGGGTTAGTGTTAGTGTTAGGGCTGAGATTTAGCTTTTAGTTTAAGGGCACAGGACCTGTTTTATTTACGGTGAGAAGGGTGCTGTCGGAGTCTCCACAAAAGCACAAAATCGTTCCCTGATCCTTGGGAAAGGACCTACATGCAGGACTCAGGTGGAGCCTCATCTCACGCATAGTATAGCTGTATTGTAGGCTTGCTTCACTCTGAGAATGGAAGTAGTGTGAGAATCAGGGTTAGGGTTTGGGTTAGGGGTTTGGAGTTTGGGATTATGGTTCGAGTCAGGGTTAGGTCCTAGGGATTAGGAGTTAGGGTTAGTGTTAGGGATAGGGGTTAGTTGTTGGGTTTGGGTTAGGGTGCTAGGGTTAGGTTTAGGGTTGGGGTTAATATTAGGGTTAGCGTTTAGGGTTAAAGGATAGGATTATGGTTAAGGGTTTGGCTTAGGGTTAGGGTTAAGGGTTAGTGTTAAGGTTTAGGGTTAAGTTCAGGGTTACGTGTTAGGGTGAGGGTTAACAGTTAGGGTTATGGTTAGGGTCTTAGGGGTAGGGTTAGGGTTAGAGTTAGGGGTTAGGATTAAGGGTGAAGTGTTAGGGTTATTTTTAGGCATAGTTTTAAAGTTAGGGGGTAGGGTAATGTTTGGTTTGATGGTAGGTTTAAGGTTAGGGTTAGCAGTTTAGAATTCGCATTAGGGATTAGGTGTTATGGTTATGGCTTGGAGTTAGGGTTAGAATTCAGAGATAGGAGTTGTTCTCAGGGTAAGTGTTATGCATTAACGTTATGATAAGGGGTTAAATTTAGGGTTATGGTGAGATTTACATTTTAAGGTGAGCAATGGGATCAGGGTCAGGTGTTATGTTCAGGGTTATGGTTAGGGGTGAGGGGTAGGGTTTATGCTTACGACTCGGGCCCTGTCTGCACTAGGCAGGGGGGGAGGGGTTTGGGGTTGCGATTGTCGTCGGGAACCCACTCTAGTGTATGCTGAGTATGGGCACTGGGGTTTCCGGCAGGACACAGTGGTAGAGCCTCCTTTTATTCATGGCATGGGAGGATTGTAGGCTTTCTAACGCTGAGAAAGCAAGAAGTCTGATAATTAGATTTAGGGTTAGGATTACAGTTAGGGTTAGGAATGAGGTTAGTGCTAGGGTGAGGGATTAGGGCTAGGGATTATGGGTAGAGTAAAGGTTAAATGTTAGAGTTAGGTTTAACGGTTACAGTTAGGTTTAGGGTTACGTTTTAGGGTGACGGTTATGGTTAGGGGTTAGGGTTTGGTACAGGGTTAGGGTTAAGTGTTAGGTTTAGGGTTAAAGATTAGAATTCGGATTAGGGTTGACGGTTAGTGTGAGTGTTAACGGTTAGGTTTGTGTTTAAGGGTTAGGGTTAGGGTTTAGGGCTAGTGTTAAGCGTTCGTGTTAGATTTAGGGTTAGAGTAAAGTGTTATGGTTAGGGTTATGGGTTAGCATTAGGGTTAAAGGTTAAGGGTTAGGTTTATTTTCAGGCACAGGGTTAGGATTAGGTGTTAGGGTTAGTGTTACCGTTAAGGTTTTTTGTAGGCTTAAGGTTAGGTTTAGCAGTTTAGAATTAGGGTTAGGGATTAGGTGTTATGGTTATGGTAAGGAGTTAGGGTTAGAATTATGGCATAGGGGTTGGTCTCAGGGTCAGTTTTATGCTTAAAGTTAGGGTAAGCGGTTAAAGTTAGTGTTACGGTGAGCTTTACGTGTTAAGGTGAGCAATAGGATCAGGGTTAGGTTTTATGTTCAGGGTTAGGGTTATGGGTGAGGGGTAGAGTTTATACTTAGGGTTAGGGTTAGGGTTAGGGTTTAGGCTTAAGGATCAAGGGTTAGGGTTAGGGTTAGTGTTAGGGCTGTTGGTAGGGTTAAATTTAGGGTTAGCAGCTTACAATTAGGTATTAGGTTTTACAGTTATGAATAAGAGTTAGGGTTAGAATTATGGGATAGGTGTTGTCCTCAGGGTAAGTATTATTCATTAACGTTAGGATAAGGGGTTAGGGTTAGGGTTATGGTGAGTTTTACATGTTAAGGTGAGCAATAGGATCAGGGTCAGATGTTATGATCAGGGTTATGGTTATGGGTTAGGGGCAGTGTTTATGCTTAGGGCACAGGCCCTGTCTTCACTAGGTGGGGGGGCTCGGAGGCTGGGATTGTCACCAGGAACCCACTCTATCGTATGCTGGGTATGGGCCTCTGGGTTTCATGCAGGGCACAGTGGCAGAGCCTCCTTTCATGCATGGCATGGGAGGATTGTAGGCTTTCTAAACTCTGAGAAAGCAAGAAGTCTCAGAATTAGATTTAGGGTTAGGATTACGGTTAGGGTTAGGGATGAAGTTTAGTGTTAGGGAGAGGGCTTAGTGTTAGGGATTAGGATTTGGTACAGGGTTAGGGTTAAGTGTTCGGCTTAGGGGTAAAGATTAGGATTAGTGTTAGGTTTAAGGGTTAGCTGAGGGTTAACGGTTAGGGTTAAGGTGAAGGGTTAGGGTTAGGGTTTAGGGTTAGGATTAGGGGTTCGTGTTAGGTTTAGGGTTACACTTAAGTGTTAGGGTTTAGGTTCAGGTTTAGGGTTCATGGTTAAGGTTATGTTTAGGGGTTAGGTTTAGGGGTTAGGTTTGGTGTAAGGGTATAGTGTTAGTGAAGGGAGTTTGGGTCAGGGTTTCTGTTTAGGGTAGGGGTTAGTGTTAGGACTTAGATTTAGCGATTAGTTTAAGGTCAGAGGACCTGTTTAATCTATGGTGAGAAGGGTGTGGAATCGGTCGCTGAGACACCACAGCATTGTACCCTGGGCCTTGGGCTCAGACGTACATGCAGGAATCAGGGGGAGCCTGTTCTCATGCATGGCATGGTTGTATTGTAGGCTTGGTTAACTCTTAGAATGGAAGAAGTGTGAGAATTAGGGTTATGGTTAGGGTTAGGGATTTGGGTTTAGGAGAGAGTGTTCAAATGAGGGTTAGGGGTTAGGCATTAGGGTTTAGGGTTAGTGTTAGGGTTAGGGGTTGGGGTGAGGGTTGGGTTAGGGGCTAGGGTTAGGTTTAGGGTTGGGGTTAGTGTTAGCGTTCGAGTTAGGGATTAGAGTTAGGGTTAAGGGATAGGATTAGGGTTAAGAGTTTGGCTTAGGGTTCAGGTTAAGGGTTAGGGTTATGGTTAAAGATTAGTGTTAGTTTAAACAGTTACAGTTAGGTTTAGGGTTAAATTTTAGGGTGAGGGCTTTTTAAACTCTGAGAGAGAAAGACGTCTGAGATTAAGATTTAGGGATAGGATTATGGTTAGGATTAGGGATGACGATTAGTGTTAGGGTGAGGGCTTAGGGTTAAGGGTTAGGGATAGAGTTAGGGTTAAGGTTAGTGTTAGTTTTAACGGTTAAAGTTAGGTTTAGGGTTAAGGTTTATTGTCAGGGTTAAGGTCAGGGGTTAGGGTTTCGTACAGGGTAACAGTTAAGTGTTAGGTTTAGGGTTAAAGATTAGCATTATGGTTAGTGTTAAAGGTTAGTGTGAGGGTAAAAGTTTAGGGTTAAGTTTAAGGGCTAGGGTTAGGGGTTAGTGTTAGGGTTAAGGGGTCTTGTTAGGTTTAGGGTTACAGTTAAGTGTTATGGTTAGTGTTAGGGGTTACGGTTAGGCTTAGGGTTCATGGTTAGTGTAACATTTAGGGGTTAGGGCTAGGGTTAAATGATAGTGTTAGAGTTAAGGCTTAGGCTTTGGGTAAAGGTTTAGGGATAGGTTTACGGGTTAGGGTTAGTGTCAGGGTTAAATGTTAGGGTGAGAGTTAACAGTTATGGTTAGGGTTATTGGTTAGGGGTTGTGTTTATGCTTAGGGCACGTGCCTTGTCTGCACTAGGCGGAGAGGTTAGGGGGCTAGCATATTCGCCGGGAAATCACTCTATCGTATGCTGGGTATTGGCCCCTGGACACAGTGGCAGGGCCTCCTTTCACACATGGCATGGGAGGATTATAGGCTTTCTAAACTCTGAGAAAGAAAAAGTCTGAGAATTAGATTTAGGGTTAGGATTATGGTTAGAATTAGGGATGAAGTTTAGTGTTAAGGTGATGCCTTAGGGTTAGGGGTTAGGTTTAGGGTCATAGTTAAAGGTCAGTGTTAGGTTTAACAGTTACAGTTAGGTTTAGCGTTAAGGTTTAGTGTTAGGGTTCAGTTTAGGGGATAGGTTTTGGTACAGGTTAAGGTTTAAGTGTTAAGTTTAGAGTTAAAGATTACAATTAGGGTTAGGTTTAAAGGTAAGTGTGAGGATTAACAGTTAGGGTTAAGCATGAGGGTTAGGGATTAGGTTTAGTGTTAAGGGTTTATGTTAGTTTAGGGTTAGAGTTAAGTGTTATGGTTAGGGTTAGGGGTTAGGGTTAGATATAGGGTGCATGGTTAGGGTTACGTTTAGGGGTTAGGGTTACGGGTTAGGTTTAGGGTGAGTGTTTGGTGTTAGTGTTGGGCATTAGGATAAGGGCTTAGGTTTAGGGTTAGCGTTTAGGTTTAGTGTTAGGGCTTAGATTTAGCGGTTAGTTTAAGGGCACAGGACCTGTTTAATCTATGGTGAGAAGGGTGCAGAATTGGTCCCCTTGACACCACACCATCGTACCTGGGCCTTGGGCCCAGACCTACATGCAGGACTCAGGCGGAGCCTCTTCTCACTCATGGCATGGCTCTATTGTAGGCTTGGTGAACTCTGAAAATGGAGGAAGTGTGAGAATTAGGGTTATGGTTATGGTTAATTGTTTGGGGTTAGGGGTTAGGGTTCGAGTGTGGTTCAGGGGTTAGAAATTAGGAGTTAGTGTTAGTGTTAGGGTTAGGGGTTAGGGGTTAGTGTTGGTTTAGGGGCTAGGGTTAGATTCAGAGTTAGGGTTAGTGTTAGGGTTAGGGTTAGGGATTATGGTTAGGGTTAGGAATTAGGGTTAGGGTTAGGCTTAAGGGATAGGATTAGGGTAAAGGGTTAAGGCTTAGGGTTAGCATTAGGGATTAGGGTTAGGGTTAAATGTTAGGGTTTTGGTCTGATTTAAGGGTTAGGGTGAGCGTTAACAGTTAGGGTTAAGGTTAATTGTTAGGATTGGGGGTTAGGCTTAAGGATTCGTATTAGGGTTAGGGTATAAGGGTGAGACTTAAGTCTTATGGTTAGGGACAGGGCTTTTGGTTAGGGATAAGGGTTAGGAGTTAGGGTTACTTTTAGGCATAGGGTAGGATTAGGGGTGAGGGTTAGGGTTAGGGTTAGTGTTAGGGTTGTTGGTAGTGTTAAGGTTAGGGTTAGCAGTTTAGAATTAGGGTTAGGGATTAGGTTTTATGGTTATGGCTAAGATTTAGGGTTAGAATTATGGGATAGGCGTTGTTCTCAGTGTAAGTGTTATGCATTAACTTTAGGAGATGCGGTTAAAGTTAGGGTTACAGTGTGGTCTACATGATAAGGTGAGCAGTAGGATCAGGGTTAGGTGTTACGTTCAAGGTTAGGGTTATATGTTAGGCGTACTTTTTATGCTTAGGGCACGGGCCCTGTCTGTACTAGGCGGGAGGATTAGGGGTCTAGGATTGTGGCCGAGAACTTTCTCTATCGTACACTGGGTATGGGTCCCTGGGTTTCATGCAGGACACAGTGGCAGAGCCTCTTTTCACGCATGGCATGGGAGGATTGTAGGCTTTCTAAACTCTGAGAAAGCAAGAAGTCTGAGAATTAGATTTAGGGATAGGATTATGGTTAGTGTTAAGGATAAAGTTTAGCATTAGGGTGAGGGCTTAGGGTTAGGGGTTAGAGTTACGGTCAGGGTTAAAGGTTAGTGTTAGGTTTAATGGTTACAGTTAGCTTTAGGGTCAAGTGTTAGGGTTAAGGTTAAGGTTAGGGGTTAGGTTTTGGTACAGGGTAAGGGTTAACTGTTAGGTTTAGGGTTAAAGATTACGATTAGGGTTAGGTTTACGGGTTAGTGTGAGAGTTAACGGTTAGGGTTAAGGTTAAGTGTTAGGGTTAGTGGTTAAGTTTAGGTTTAAGTGTTCGTGTTAGGTTTAGGGTTAGAGTTAAGTGTTATGGTTAGGGTTTGGGGTTAGGGTTAGGTTTAGGGTTCATCGTTAGGGTTACGTTTAGGCATTAGGGTTATGGGTAAGGATTAGGGTAAGGGTTTAATGTTAGTGTTGGGCGTTAGGGTCAGGGCTTAAGTTTAGGGTTAAGGGTTAGTGTTAGAGTTAGCATTAGGGCTTAGATTTAGAGGTTATTTTAAGGGCACAGGACCTGTGTAATCTATGGTGAGAAGTGTGCAGAATGGGTCATCGCCACACCACACCATCGTACCCTAGGCCTTGGGCCCAGACCTACATGCAGGTCTCAGGCAGAGCCTCTTCTCACGCATGGCATGGTTTTATTGTAGGCTTGGCTAACTCTGAGAATGGAGGAAGTGTGAGAATTATGGTTATGATTAGGGTTAGGTGTTTGGGGTTAGGGGTTAGTGTTCGCGTGAGGGTTAGGTGTTAGGGATTAGGGGTTAGGGTTAATGTTAGCATTAGGGGTTAACGGTTAGGGTTGGGTTAGGGACTAGAGATAGATTTAGGGTTGGGGTTAGGGTTAGGGTTAGGGTTAGGGGTTAGGGTTAGGGTTAAGGGATAGGATTAGGGTTAAGGGTTAAGGCTTAGGGTTAGCATTAAGGGATAGGGTTAGGGTTAAGGGTTAGGGTTATGGTCTGAGTTAAGGGTTAGGGTGAGGGTTAACAGTTAGGGTTAGGGTTATAAGTTAGGGATAGTGTTAGGTTTAAGGTCTAGGGTTAGGGTTAGAGGTAGCTTTACTGCTAAGATTAGGTCTCGGCATTAAGGTAAGGGTTAGTGTTAGGGTTAAGGGTTAGGGTTAGGTTTAATTGTTAGGATTAGGATCAGAATTAAGGGTTAGGCTTAGGGTTAGGGGATAGGGTTAGGGTTTAGGGTAAACTTTTAAGGTTATGTTTAGGGATAAGGTTAGGGTTAGCGTTTAAGGTTAGGGTTAGTATTAGGGTTGTTTGTAGGGTTAAGGTAATGTTTAGTGGTTAGAATTAGGGTTAGGGATTAGGGGTTACTGTTATGGCTAGGAGTTAGGGTTAGAATTAAGTGATAGGGGTTGTTCTTAGCATAAGTGTTATGCATTAATGTTAGGATAAGTGGTTAAAGTTAGGTTTACGGTGAGGTTTATGTGTTAAGGTGAGCAATAGGATCAGGGTTAGAATTATGAGTGAGGGGTAGGGTTTTGCTTAGGGTATGGGCCCTGTCTGCCCTAGGAGTGGGATTGAGGGGGATGCGATTGTCACCAGAAACCCACTCTATCGTATGCAGGGTATGGGCCCATGGGTTTCTTGTAGGACACTCTGGCAGAGCCTGATTTCACGCATGGTAAAGGAGGTTTGTAAGCTTTCAAATCTCTAAGAAAGTAAGAAGTCTGAGAATTAGATTTAAGGTTAGGATTATCGTTATGGTTAGGGATGAAGTTTAATCTTAGGGTGAGGGCTTCGGGTAAGGGGATACGGTTAGTTTTAGGGTTAAAAGTTACTGTTAGGTTTAACAGTTACAGTTAGACTTAGGGTTTAGGTTTAGGGTTAGGGTTAAGCTTAGGGGTTATGGTTTGGTACAGGGTTAGGGTTAAGTGTTAGGGTTAGGGTTAAAGATCATGACAAGGGTTAGAGTTAAGGGTTAGTTTGAGTGTTAACAGTAGGGTTAAGGATAACTTTTAGGGTTAGGGGTTAGGATTAGTGTTAGGGCTGAGATTTAGCGGTTAGTTTAAGGGCACAGGACATGTTTAATCTATGGTGAGAGTGGTGCACAGGGTCGCTGCGACACAACACCACCGTACGCTGGGCCTTGGGCCAAGACCTACATACAGGACTCAGGTGGAGCCTCTTCTCACGCATGACATGGCTGTATTGTAGGCTTGGTTAACTCTGAGAATGGAAGAAGTGTCAGAAATCGGGTTAGGGCTGGCTGTAGGTGTTTTTAACCCCTAACCCTAACATTAACCCCCTAATCCTAACCCTAACACTAACCCCAAGGTTAAATCTAACCTTAACCCCTACGACAACCCTAACCCTAACCCTAACCCCTCTCACTGTAGAATAAACAGGTCCTGTGCCCTTAAACTAACCACTAAATCTAAGCCCTAACATCAACCCTAACCTCTGACCCTAAACCTAAGCCCTGAGCCTAAAGCCCAACACTAACTCTAAACTCTTACCCTAAAGCTAATCCCTAACCCTAATGCTAACCTCTAAACGTAACCCTAACTGTGAACCCTAAACCTAACCCTAACCTCGAGCGCTAACCATAGCACTTAACTCTAACCCTAAACCTAACATGAACCCTTAATCCTAACACTAACCCTAACCCTAACTCTTAACTTTAACCTTGACTGTTAACCCTCACACTAACCTTTAAACCTAACCTTAATCGTAATCTTTAACCCTAAACCTAATATTTAACCCTAATCCTGTACCAAACCCTAAACCCTAACCTTAAACCTAACCATAAACCTTAACCCTGAACCTAACTGTAACGGTTAAAACTAAGAGTAACCTGTAACGCTACCCGTAACCCCTAACTCTAAGCCTTCACCCTAATACTAACCTTGATCCTTAACCCGAACCCTAACCCTAACCCTAAATCTAATTCTCAGTCTTCTTGCTTTCTTAGAGTTTAGAAAGCCTACAATCCTCCCATGCCATGCGTGAAAGGAGGCTCTTCCACTGTGTCCTGAATGAACCGCTGGGGCCCATAACCAGAGTACGATAGAGTGGGTTCCTGGTGACAATCCCAGCCCCCTAACCCCCCCCCCCCGCCTAATGCAGACAAGGCCCGTGCCCTAAGCATAAACTCTACACCTCACCCAAAACTCTAACCCTGAAAATAACATTTAACCCTGATTCTATTGCTCACCTTAGAATGTAAACCTCACTGTAACCTGAACTTTAACCTCTTATCCTAACGTTAATGCATAACACTTACCCTGAGATTAACCCCTATCCCATAATTCTAACCCTATCTCCTAGTCATAACTGTGACAACTAATCCCTAACCCTAATTCTAAACCACTAACACTAACTGTTACCCTACGTAGTTACTGTTACGGTAACCTACTGTTACCCTAACACTGAACCTAACCCTTACTCCTAACGCCAAAGCTATGGCTAAAAATAATGCTAACCCTTGACCCTTTACCCTAACTCCTAACCCTAATCCTAACCCTAACCCTAACCCAACCTTAGCTCTTAACCCTAACCCTAAACCTTAACCTGACGCCTAGACCTAACACTAACACTAAACTAACACCTAACCCTAATCATAACCCCTAAAGCTAACCCTAACCCTGAACCCTAAACCTAACTCTAACACTTAATACTAACTATATCCCTAACCCCTAACCCCAACCCTAACCCTAACCGTTAACCCTCACCCTAACCCTTAAACCGGACCCTAACACTAAATCTTAACCCTAAAGCTACGCCCAACCCTTAACCATAATCCTATCCCTTAACCCTAAACCTAACCCCTAACCCTAAACCTAACACTAACCCCAATCCTAATTCTAACCATAGCCCTTAATACATCACTACGCCTAACCCCTAACCCTAACCCTAACCCCTAATGCTAACCCTAACACTGAACCCTAAACCTAACCCTATCCCTAACCCTTAAACATAACTCTATCCCTAACCAATAATCCTAAGCCTAATCTTTAACCCTCACCCTAGAGCTTAACTGAAACCGTAACCCTAAGCCTAAACCCCAACCCTAACACTTAACACAAACCCTAAGCCTAAACACTTAACGCCAATCCTATCCTTTAACCCTAACACTAACCCTGATGCCTAATCCTAACCCTAACACTAACCCCAACCATAAATCTAACCCTAGCCCCTAACGCAAAACTAACCCCTAACCCTAACACTAACCCTAAATCCTAGTCCCTAACCACTAAACCTCACTTGAACCCTAACCCCTAACACCAAACCCTTAACCCTAACCATAACCCTATTTCTCACACTACTTCCATTCTCAGAGTTAACCAAGCCTAAAATACAACCATGCAATGCGTGAGTAGAGTTTCCGCATGAGTCCTGCAAGTAGGTCTGGGCCAAAGGCCCAGGATCCGATGGTGTAGTGTCGCATGGAAACATTCTGCACCCTTCTCACCATAGATTACACAGGTCCTGTACCCTTAAACTAACCGCCAAATCAAAGCCCAAACACTGACCCTAACCCCTAACCCTACCTAAGCCCTGACCCTAATGCCCAACACTAACACTAAACGCTTACCCTAAACCTAACCCCTAAATGTAACCTTAACCATGAACCCTAAACCTAACCCAAACCCCTAACCCTAACCATAACACTTAACTCTAACCCTAAACCTAACATGAACACTTAACCCTAACCCTAACCCATAAACCTAACACTTAACCTTAACCCTAACCGTTAACCCTCACACTAAACCTTAACCCTAACCCTAATCCTAATCTTTGAGCCTAAACCTAGCACTTAACCCTTACCCTGTACCAAAACCTAACCCCTAATCTTAACCCTAAGCTTAAACCTTAAAGCTTAACCCTAAACCTAACTGTAACTGTTAAACCTAACACTAACCTTTAACCCTGACCCTAACTGAAACCCCTAACCCTAAGCCCTCACCATAACAGTAACCTATATTGCTAACCCTAACCCTAATCCTAGCCCTAAATTTAATTCTCAGACTTCTTGCTTTCTCAGAGTTTACAAAGCCTACAATCCTCCCATGCCATGTGTAGAAGGAGGCTTGGCCACTGTGTCCGGCATGAAACCAAGGGGCCCATACCCAGTGTATGATAGAGTGGCTTCCGGCATCTATCCCAGCCCTCTAAGCCCCCTCCTAGAGCAGAGAGGGCTCGTGATATAAGCATAAACACTACCCCTCACCCATAACCCTAACCCTGAACATCACAGCTCACCCTGATACTATTGCTCACCTTAACACATCAACCTCACCATAACTCTAACTTGAACCTGTTATCCTAACGTTAATGCATAAGACTTACCCTAAGAACAACCCCTATCCCTTAATTCTAACCCTAACTCCTAGCCACAATTGTAACACCTAATCCCTAAGGCTAATTCAAAACTGCTAAACATTACCTTATCCCTACAAACTAACCCTAACCCTAACCGCTAACCCTAACCGTACACCTAAAAATAACCGTAACACTTAACACTTAACCCTAACCCTTAACCCTGATCCTAATCCTAACAATTAAACCTAACCCTAACTCTTAAGCCTAACACTAACACGTACCCTAATGCCTAGACCTAACCCTAAGAGTAAACGTAACCCCTAACCCTAACCCTAATCCCTAATGCTAACCCTAACACTGAACCCTAATCCTAAGCCTTAAACCTAACTCTATCCTTAATCCATAACCCTAGCCCTAACCGTTAACCCCACACTAACCCTTAACTCGAACTGTAACCCTAACCCTTAAAACTAAACCTAACACTTAACGCTAACCCTAAGCCTTAACGCTTAACCCTTATCCTATCCCTTAACCCTAACTCTAACCCATAACGCTAACCCTAACCCCACTCTAAATCTAACCCTAGCCCCTAACCCAACCCTAACCCCTAAGCCCTAACCCTATCACTAAACCCAACACCTACTCCCTAACCCCTAATCCTCACTCGAAGCTTAAGCCCTAACCCTAAGCCCTCTCCCTGACTAATCTTCATCCCTAACCCTAACCATAATCCTAACCCTAAATCTAATTCTCAGACTTCTTGCTATCTCAGAGTTTTAAAAGCCTACAATTCTCCAAAGCCATGCGTGAAAGCTGGCTCTGCCACAGTGTCCTGCATGAAACCCAGGAGCCCATACTCTGTGCACAATAGAGTGGGTTCCCGGGGACAATCACAGCCCCCTAACTCCCCCTGCTAGTGCTGACAGGGCCCATGCCCTAAGCAAAAACCCTGCACCTCACCCATAACCCTAACCCTGAACATAACACCTAACCCTGATGTTATTGTTCACCTTAACACGTAAACCTCACTGTAACCCTAACTTTAACCCCTATCCTAATGTTATTGCATAACACTTACCCTAAGAACAAACCCTATCCCTTAATTCTAAGCCTAACTCCTAGCATAACTGTAACACTTAATCCCTAACCTTAATTCTAAACTGCTAAACATTACCTTCACCCTACAAACAACCCTAACACTAACCCTAACTCTAACCGCTAACCCTAACCCTAACCATTACCCTGATCATAATCCTAACAATTAAACCTAACCCTAATTCTTAACCCTAACACGAACCATTACCATAATGCCTAGACCTAACCCTAACTGTAACCCTAACCCCTAACCCTAACCCTAACCGCTAATGCTAACCCTAACCCCGAACCCTAAACCTAACCCTAACCCTATCCCTTAAACCTATTACTATCCCTAAACCATTACCCTAATCGCAACTGTTAACCCTCACTCTCACCCTTAACTTGGACCGAAACCCTAACCCTTAACCCTAACCTTAACCCTTACTGCTAATCTTAAGCCTTCACCCTTTACCTTAATCCTATCTTGTAAGCCTAACCCTAACGCTGACCCCTAACCCACCTGAACATTAACCCTAAACCTAAATCTAACGCTAGCCCCTTACAAAAACCTAACACCTAACCCCTGACACACTAATCCTAACTTCTAATTCCTAACCACTAAACTTCACTCAAACCCAAACCTCTAACCCCAAACACATAACCCTAACCATAACCCTAATTCTCACACTTCCTTCGTTCTCAGAGTTGACCAAGCCTACAATAGAGCCATGCCACAAGTGAGAAGAGGCTCTGCCTGAGTCCTGCATGTAGGTCTGGGCCCAAGGCCCAAGTACGATGGTGTGGTGTTGAGGCGACCCAGTCTGCACCCTTCCCACCATAGATTAAACAGAGCATGTGCCCTTAAACTAACCACTAAATCTAAGCCCTAACACTAAACCTAAATCCTAACCCTAAACCTCGGCCCTTAACCTAACGCCCAACAGTAACACTAAACACTCGCCCTAAACTTAACCCGTAACCCGAACCCCTAAATGTAACCCTAACCATGAACCCTAAACCTAACCCTAACCTCTAGCCATAACCATAACACTTAACTCTAAACCTAAATGTTACACGAAGCCTTATTCCTAACCCTAAGCCCAACCCTAACCCTTAATCTTGAACCTTACCATTAACCCTCACACTAAACCTTAACCCTAACCCTAATCCTAATTTTTAACCATAAAGCTAACACTGAAGCCTAACCCTGTGCCAAACGATAAAACCAAACCTTAAACCTAACCCTGAAACTTAACCATAAACGTAACTGTAACTGTTAAAAATAACACAAACCTTAAACCCTAACCCCTAACCCTAAGAGCCCACCCTAACACTAATCTTCCTCGCTAAACATTACCATAATCCTACCCCTAAATCTAATTGTCAGACTTCTTGCTTTCTCAGAGTTTAGAAAGCCTAAAATCCTCCCATGCCATGAGTAAAAGGGGGCTCTACCACTGTGTCCTGCATGAAACCCAGGAGCCCATATCCAGCGTACGATAGAGTGGGTTCCCGGGGACAATCCCATCCCCCTAACCCCAGCCCCCCGCCAAGTGCAGACAGGGCCTGTACGCTAAGTATAAACACTACCCCTAACAGATAACCCTCATCCTGAATATAACACCTGACCTTGATCCTATTGCTCACCTTAAAACATAAACCTCCCCGTAACCCTAACTTATCCCCTTATCTTAACCTTAATGCATAACACCCTGAGAAGAAGCCCCATCCCATAATTCTAATCCTAATCCCCAGCCATAACCATAAGACCTCATCCCTAATTCTAAAATGCCAACCCTAAACTTCACCCTACCAACAACCCTAACCCTAACCCTAACCTCTAACCCTAAGCCCTCACCCTATCACTAATCTTCATCCCTAAACCGTACCGTAATCCTAACCCGAAATCTAATTCTCAGACTTCTTGCTTTCTCAGAGTTTTGAAAGCCTACAATCCTACTAAGCCATGCATGAAAGCCCGCTCTGCCACAGTGTCCTGCAAGAAACCCAGAGGCCCATACACAGCGTACGATAGAGTGGGTTCCCAGCGACCACAACCGACCCCTAACTTCGATTCCTAGGGCATACAGGGCCCATGCCCTAAGCATAAACACTACCCCTCACCCATAACCCTAACCCAGAACATAACACCTAACCCTGATCCTACTGCTCACCTTAACACGTAAACCTCACCGTAACCCTAATTTTAACCCCATATCGTAACGTTAATGCATGACACCCTGAGAACAAGCCCTATACTGTAATTCTAACCCTAACTCCTAGCCATAACCATAACACCTAATCTCTAATTCTGAAACACCAACCCTAACCTTAACCCTACCAACAACACTAACACTAACCCTAACCCCTTACCCTAACCCTACGCCTAAAAATAACCGTAACCGTTGATCCTTAGTCATAACCCCTAACCTTAACCCTAACCCTTAACCCTAATCCCAATCCTAACCATTAAACATAACCCCAACTCTTAACCCTAACTCTAACCTTTACCTTAATGCCTAGAGTTCTAACCCCAACACTGACCTACAGTTAGAAGTAACACAAACCCATAATGCTAACCTTAAACCTGAACAATAAACCTAATCCTTAACCATAACACCCTAACCCTAACCCTAACCCTTAACCCTGACCCTAACCCTAAACCTTAACCCTAACCCTGAACCCTAACCCTAAGCCTACCCTTAACCCTAACCCTATCCATTAACCCTAACCGCTAACGATAACACTAACCCCAACCCTAAACCTACCCCTGGCCCCCTAACCCAGAATTAACACCGAACCCGTAACACTAACTCTACCCCTAACCACTAGCACCTAACCATGACTCGAAACCTAACCCCTAACTCGAAACCCCTAACCCCAACCCTAACCTTAATTCTCACACTACTTCCATTCCCGAGTGAAGCAAGCCTACAATACAGCAATGCCATGTGTGAGATGAGGCTCCGCCTGAGTCCTGCATGTAGGTCTTGTCCCAGGGCCCAGGGAATGATGTTGTGCTTTCATGGTGACTCCGACCGCACCCCTCTCACCGTAGATTAACCAGGTCCTGTGCCCTTAAACTCACCGCTAAATCTAAGCCCTACCACCAAACCTAACCTCTGACCCTGAACCTAAGCCCCGAGCCTAAAGCCCAACACTAACTCTAAACTCTTACCCTAAACCTAATCCCTAACCCTAATGCTAACCCCTAAACGTAACCCTAACCGTGGACAGTAAACCTAACCCTAACCTCTAACACAAACCCTAACACATAACTCTAACCCTAAAACTAACCCTAACCCTTAACCCTAAACCTAAACCCTAACCCTAACCCTTAACCTTAATCTTAACCGTTAACTCTCATGCTAACCTTTAATCCTAACTCTAATCCTAATCTTCAAACCTAAACCTAACACAACCCAAACCCTGTACCAAAACCTAACCCCTCATCTTAACCCTATCCGCAAACCTCAACCCCAAAACGAACTGTAACCGTTAAACCTAACAGTAACCTTAAACCGTAACCCTAATCTGTAACCCTATCCCCTCACCATAACACTACACTTCATCCTGAACCCTAACCATAATCCTAACCCTAAATCTAATTCTCAGACTTCTTGCTTTCTTAGAGTTTAGAAAGCCTGCAATCCTCCCATGCCATGTGTGAAAGGAGGCTCTACAACTGTGTCCTGCATGAAACCCACGGGCCCATACCCAGAGTCCGATACAGTGGGTTCCCGGTGACAATCCCAGCCCCCTAACCTCCCCCAAGCTTAATGCCGACAGGGCCCGTGCGCTAAGCATAAATGATACCTTTAACAGATAACCCTAACCCTGAACATGGCACCTAACCCTGTTCCTATTTCTCCCCTTAACACGTAAACCTCACCGTGAGCCTAACTTTAACCTCTTAACGTAACGTTAATGCATAACCCATTCCCTGAGAACATCCCCTATCCCATAATTCTAACCCTATCTCCTAGTCATAACTGTAACACCTAATCCCTAACCCTAATTCTCCACCGCTAAGCCTAACCGTAACGCTGCCTACAACCCTAACACTGACAGGAACCCTTAGTTCTAACCCCAACGCTATGCCTAACAAAACCCCTAACCCTTCACCCTTCACCCTAACCCCTAAGCATAACCCTAAGCTTTAACCGTAATCCTAATCCTAACCATTAAACCTAACCCTAGCTCTTAAAGCTAACCCTAAACCTTACCCTCACGACTAGACCTAACCCTGACACTAACCTAACACCTAACCCTAACCATAACCCCTAAAGCTAACCCTAACCCTGAACCCTAAACCTAACCCTAACACTGAAACTTCAGTATATCCCTAACCCCTAAGCCTAATCCTAACTGTTAACCCACACCCAAACACTTAAACTGGACCATAACACTAAACATTAACACTAACACTAAACTTTAACCCTAACCATAAGCCCAACACTTAACCCTAATCCTATCCCTTAACCCTAAGCCGAACCATAAGCCCTAACCCTAAACCTAACCCTAACCCCAACCCTAACCCTTAATCTTGACCCTTACCATTAACCCTCACACTAACCCTAATCCTAATCTTTAACCATAAAGCTAACACTGAAGCCTAACCCTGTGCCAAACGCTAAACCCAAAACTTAACCCTAACCCTCAAACTTAACCATAAACCTAACTGTAACTGTTACACCTAACACTAACCTCTAACCCTACCCCCTAACCCTAAGACCTCACCTTAACACTAACCCTAACCCTAAACATTATCATAATCCTACCCCTAAATCTAATTCTCGGACTTCTTGCTTTCTTAGAGTTTAGAAAGCCTAAAATCCTCCCATGCCATGAGTAAAAGGGGGCTCTGCAGCTCTCTCTTGCATGAAACCAGGAGCCCATACCTAGCGTATGATAGAGTGGGTTCCCGGGGACAATCCCATCCCCCTAACCCCAGCCCCCCGCCCAGTGCAGACAGGGCCTGTACGCTAAGTATAAACACTACCCCTAACAGATAACCCTCACCCTGAACATAGCACCTGACCCTGATCCTATTGCTCACCTTAAAACATAAACCTCCCCGTAACCCTAACTTATCCCCTTATCTTAACCTTAATGCATAACACCCTGAGAAGAAGCCCTATCCCATAATTCTAATCCTAACCCCTAGCCATAACCGTAACACCTCATCCCTAATTCTAAAATGCCAACCCTAACCTTCACCCTGCCAACAACCCTAACCCTAACCCTAACCCCTAACCCTAAGCCCTCACCCTATCGCTAATCTTCATCCCTAAACCGTACCGTAATCCTAACCCTAAATCTAATTCTCAGACTTGCTTTCTCAGAGTTTTGAAAGCCTACAATCCTACTAAGCCATGCATGAAAGCCCGCTCTGCCACAGTGTCCTGCATGAAACCCAGAGGCCCATACACTGCGTACGATAGAGTGGGCTCCCAGCGACCATCACAGACCCCTAACTTCGCCTCCTAGTGCATACAGGGCCCGTGCCCTAAGCATAAACCCTACCCCACACCCATAACCCTAACCCAGAACATAACACCTAACCCTGATCCTACTGCTCACCTTAACACGTAAACCTCACCCTAACCCTAACTTAACCCTTTATCTTAACGATAATGCATGACACCCTGAGAACAAGCCCTATACCGTAATTCTAACCCTAATTCCTAGCCATAACCATAACACCTAATCCCTAATTCTGAAACGCCAACCCTAACCTTAACCCTACCGACAACACTAACACTAACCCTAAAACCCTTACCCTAACCCTACGCCTAAAAATAACAATAACCATTGATCCTTAGTCATAACCCCTAAAGCTTAACCCTAACCCTTAACGCTAATCCCAATCCTAACCATTAAACATAACCCTACTTAACCCTAACCCTAACCTATACGCTAATGCCTAGAGATCTAACCCCAACACTGACCTACAGTTAACACTAACCCTAACCCCTAATCCTAACCTTAAACCTGAACCATAAACCTAACCCTTAACCCTAACCCTAATCCTAACCCCCTAACTCTAACCCTAACTGATAGGCCTCACCCTAACCCTTAACCCTGACTCTAACCCTAAACCTTAACCCTAACCCTGAACCCTAACCCTAAGCCTAACCCTTAACCCTAACCCTATCCCTTAACCCTAACCCCTAACCCTAACGCTAACCCCAACCCTAAACCTAACCCTGGCCCCCAACCCAGACTTAACACCTAACCCCTAACACTAACTCTAAACCTAACCACTAATCCCTAGCACCTTACCCTGACTCGAAACCTAACCCCTAACTCGAAACCCCTAACCCCAAACCTAACCCTAATTCTCACACTACTTCCATTCCCAGAGTGAAGCAAGCCTACAATACAGCCATGCCATGTGTGAGATGAGGCTCTGCCTGAGTCCTGCATGTAGGTTTTGTCCCAAGGCCCAGGGAATGATGTTGTGCTTTTGTGGTGACTCCGACCACACCCCTCTCACCGTAGATTAACCAGGTCCTGTGCCCTTAAACTGACCGCTAAATCTAAGCCCTACCACCAACCCTAACCCCTGACCCTGAACCTAAGCCCCGAGCCTAAAGCCCAACACTAACTCTAAACACTTACCCTAAACCTAATCCCTAACCCTAATGCTAACCCCTAAACGTAACTCTAACCACGAACAGTAAACCTAACCCTAACCTCTAACACAAACCCTAACACATAACTCTAACCCTAAAACTAACCCTAACCCTTAACCCTAAACCTAAACCCTAACCCTAACCCTTAACCTTAATCTTAACCGTTAACTCTCATGCTAACCTTTAATCCTAACCCTAATCCTAATCTTCAACCCTAAACCGAACACAACCCTAACCCTGTACCAAACCCTGACCCCTCATCTTAACCCTATCCGCAAACCTCAACCCCAAAACGAACTGTAACCGTTAAACCTAACAGTAACCTTAAACCGTAACCCTAATCTGTAACCCTATCCCCTCACCATAACACTACACTTCATCCTGAACCCTAACCATAATCCTAACCCTAAATCTAATTCTCAGACTTCTTGCTTTCTTAGAGTTTAGAAAGCCTGCAATCCTCCCGTGCCATGTGTGAAAGGAGGCTCTACCACTGTGTCCTGCATGAAATCCACGGGCCCATACCCAGAGTCCGATACAGTGGGTTCCCGGTGACAATCCCAGCCCCCTAACCTCCCCCCAGCCTAATGCCGACAGGGCCCGTGCGCTAAGCATAAATGATACCTTTAACAGATAACCCTAACCCTGAACATGGCACCTAACCCTGTTCCTATTTCTCCCCTTAACACGTAAACCTCACCGTGAGCCTAACTTTAACCTCTTAACGTAACGTTAATGCATAACCCATTCCCTGAGAACATCCCCTATCCCATAATTCTAACCCTATCTCCTAGTCATCACTGTAACACCTAATCCCTAACCCTAATTCTCCACCGCTAAGCCTAACCGTAACGCTGCCTACAACCCTAACACTGACAGGAACCCTTAGTTCTAACCCCAACGCTATGCCTAACAAAAGCCCTAACCCTTCACCCTTCACCCTAACCCCTGAGCATTACCCTAACCTTTAACCGTAATCCTAATCCTAACCATTAAACCTAACCCTAGCTCTTAAAGCTAACCCTAAACCTTACCCTCACGACTAGACCTAACCCTGACACTAACCTAACACCTAACCCTAACCATAACCCCTAAAGCTAACCCTAACCCTGAACCCTAAACCTAACCCTAACACTGAACCTTCACTATATCCCTAACCCCTAAGCCTAATCCTAACTGTTAATCCTCACCCTAACACTTAAACTGGACCATAACACTAAACATTAACCCTAACACTAAACTTTAACCCTAACCATAAGCCCAACACTTAACCCTAATCCTATCCCCTAACCCTAAGCCCTAACCCTAAACCTAACCCTAACCCCAACCCTAACCCTTAATCTTGACCCTTACCATTAACCCTCACACTAACCCTAATCCTAATCTTTAACCATAAAGCTAACACTGAAGCCTAACCCTGTGCCAAACGCTAAACCCAAATCTTAACCCTAACCCTGAAACTTAACCATAAACCTAACTGTAACTGTTACACCTAACACTAACCTCTAACCCTAACCCCTAACCCTAAGACCCCACCTTAACACTAACCCTAACCCTAAACATTATCATAATCCTACCCCAAATCTAATTCTCGGACTTCTTGCTTTCTTAGAGTTTAGAAAGCCTAAAATCCTCCCATGCCATGAGTAAAAGGGGGCTCTGCAGCTCTCTCTTGCATGAAACCAGGAGCCCATACCTAGCGTATGATAGAGTGGGTTCCCGGGGACAATCCCATCCCCCTAACCCCAGCCCCCCGCCCAGTGCAGACAGGGCCTGTACGCTAAGTATAAACACTACCCCTAACAGATAACCCTCACCGTGAACATAGCACCTGGCCCTGATCCTATTGCTCACCTTGAAACATAAACCTCCCCGTAACCCTAACTTATCCCCTTATCTTAACCTTAATGCATAACACCCTGAGAAGAAGCCCTATCCCATAATTCTAATCCTAACCCCTAGCCATAACCGTAACACCTCATCCCTAATTCTAAAATGCCAACCCTAACCTTCACCCTACCAACAACCCTAACCCTAACCCTAACCCCTAACCCTAAGCCCTCATCCTATCGCTAATCTTCATCCCTAAACCGTACCGTAATCCTAACCCTAAATCTAATTCTCAGACTTGCTTTCTCAGAGTTTTGAAAGCCTACAATCCTACTAAGCCATGCATGAAAGCCCGCTCTGCCACAGTGTCCTGCATGAAACCCAGAGGCCCATACACTGCGTACGATAGAGTGGGCTCGCAGCGACCATCACAGACCCCTAACTTCGCCTCCTAGTGCATACAGGGCCCGTGCCCTAAGCATAAACCCTACCCCACACCCATAACCCTAACCCAGAACATAACACCTAACCCTGATCCTACTGCTCACCTTAACACGTAAACCTCACCCTAACCCTAACTTAACCCCTTATCTTAACGATAATGCATGACACCCTGAGAACAAGCCCTATACCGTAATTCTAACCCTAACTCCTAGCCATAACCATAACACCTAATCCCTAATTCTGAAACGCCAACCCTAACCTTAACCCTACCGACAACACTAACACTAACCCTAAAACCCTTACCCTAACCCTACGCCTAAAAATAACCCTAACCATTGATCCTTAGTCATAACCCCTAAAGCTTAACCCTAACCCTTAACGCTAATCCCAATCCTAACCATTAAACATAACCCTACTTAACCCTAACCCTAACCTATACGCTAATGCCTAGAGATCTAACCCCAACACTGACCTACAGTTAACACTAACCCTAACCCCTAATCCTAACCTTAAACCTGAACCATAAACCTAACCCTTAACCCTAACCCTATTCCTAACCCCCTAACCCTAACCCTAACTGTTAAGCCTCACCCTAACCCTTAACCCTGACTCTAACCCTAAACCTTAACCCTAACCCTGAACCCTAACCCTAAGCCTAACCCTTAACCCTAACCCTATCCCTTAACCCTAACCCCTAACCCTAACGCTAACCCCAACCCTAAACCTAACCCTGGCCCCCAACCCAGACTTAACACCTAACCCCTAACACTAACTCTAAACCTAACCACTAATCCCTAGCACCTGACCCTGACTCGAAACCTAACCCCTAACTCGAAACCCCTAACCCCAAACCTAACCCTAATTCTCACACTACTTCCATTCCCAGAGTGAAGCAAGCCTACAATACAGCCATGCCATGTGTGAGATGAGGCTCTGCCTGAGTCCTGCATGTAGGTTTTGTCCCAAGGCCCAGGGAATGATGTTGTGCTTTTGTGGTGACTCCGACCACACCCCTCTCACCGTAGATTAACCAGGTCCTGTGCCCTTAAACTCACCGCTAAATCTAAGCCCTACCACCAATCCTAACCTCTGACCCTGAACCTAAGCCCCGAGCCTAAAGCCCAACACTAACTCTAAACACTTACCCTAAACCTAATCCCTAACCCTAATGCTAACCCCTAAACGTAACTCTAACCACGAACAGTAAACCTAACCCTAACCTCTAACACAAACCCTAACACATAACTCTAACCCTAAAACTAACCCTAACCCTTAACCCTAAACCTAAACCCTAACCCTAACCCTTAACCTTAATCTTAACCGTTAACTCTCATGCTAACCTTTAATCCTAACCCTAATCCTAATCTTCAACCCTAAACCGAACACAACCCTAACCCTGTACCAAACCCTGACCCCTCATCTTAACCCTATCCGCAAACCTCAACCCCAAAACGAACTGTAACCGTTAAACCTAACAGTAACCTTAAACCGTAACCCTAATCTGTAACCCTATCCCCTCACCATAACACTACACTTCATCCTGAACCCTAACCATAATCCTAACCCTAAATCTAATTCTCAGACTTCTTGCTTTCTTAGAGTTTAGAAAGCCTGCAATCCTCCCGTGCCATGTGTGAAAGGAGGCTCTACCACTGTGTCCTGCATGAAATCCACGGGCCCATACCCAGAGTCCGATACAGTGGGTTCCCGGTGACAATCCCAGCCCCCTAACCTCCCCCCAGCCTAATGCCGACAGGGCCCGTGCGCTAAGCATAAATGATACCTTTAACAGATAACCCTAACCCTGAACATGGCACCTAACCCTGTTCCTATTTCTCCCCTTAACACGTAAACCTCACCGTGAGCCTAACTTTAACCTCTTAACGTAACGTTAATGCATAACCCATTCCCTGAGAACATCCCCTATCCCATAATTCTAACCCTATCTCCTAGTCATAACTGTAACACCTAATCCCTATCCCTAATTCTCCACCGCTAAGCCTAACCGTAACGCTGACTACAACCCTAACACTGACAGGAACCCTTAGTTCTAACCCCAACGCTATGCCTAACAAAAGCCCTAACCCTTCACCCTTCACCCTAACCCCTGAGCATTACCCTAACCTTTAACCGTAATCCTAATCCTAACCATTAAACCTAACCCTAGCTCTTAAAGCTAACCCTAAACCTTACCCTCACGACTAGACCTAACCCTGACACTAACCTAACACCTAACCCTAACCATAACCCCTAAAGCTAACCCTAACCTGAACCCTAAACCTAACCCTAACAGTGAACCTTCACTATATCCCTAACCCCTAAGCCTAATCCTAACTGTTAACCCTCACCCTAACACTTAAACTGGACCATAACACTAAACATTAACCCTAACACTAAACTTTAACCCTAACCATAAGCCCAACACTTAACCCTAATCCTATCCCCTAACCCTAAGCCCTAACCCTAAACCTAACCCTAACCCCAACCCTAACCCTTAATCTTGACCCTTACCATTAACCCTCACACTAACCCTAATCCTAATCTTTAACCATAAAGCTAACACTGAAGCCTAACCCTGTGCCAAACGCTAAACCCAAACCTTAACCCTAACCCTCAAACTTAACCATAAACCTAACTGTAACTGTTACACCTAACACTAACCTCTAACCCTAACCCCTAACCCTAAGACCCCACCTTAACACTAACCCTAACCCTAAACATTATCATAATCCTACCCCTAAATCTAATTCTCGGACTTCTTGCTTTCTTAGAGTTTAGAAAGCCTAAAATCCTCCCATGCCATGAGTAAAAGGGGGCTCTGCAGCTCTCTCTTGCATGAAACCAGGAGCCCATACCTAGCGTATGATAGAGTGGGTTCCCGGGGACAATCCCATCCCCCTAACCCCAGCCCCCCGCCCAGTGCAGACAGGGCCTGTACGCTAAGTATAAACACTACCCCTAACAGGTAACTCTCACCCTGAACATAGCACCTGACCCTGATCCTATTGCTCACCTTAAAACATAAACCTCCCCGTAACCCTAACTTATCCCCTTATCTTAACCTTAATGCATAACACCCTGAGAAGAAGCCCTATCCCATAATTCTAATCCTAACCCCTAGCCATAACCGTAACACCTCATCCCTAATTCTAAAATGCCAACCCTAACCTTCACCCTGCCAACAACCCTAACCCTAACCCTAACCCCTAACCCTAAGCCCTCACCCTATCACTAATCTTCATCCCTAAACCGTACCATAATCCTAACCCTAAATCTAATTCTCAGACTTGCTTTCTCAGAGTTTTGAAAGCCTACAATCCTACTAAGCCATGCATGAAAGCCCGCTCTGCCACAGTGTCCTGCATGAAACCCAGAGGCCCATACACTGCGTACGATAGAGTGGGCTCCCAGCGACCATCACAGACCCCTAACTTCGCCTCCTAGTGCATACAGGGCCCGTGCCCTAAGCATAAACCCTACCCCACACCCATAACCCTAACCCAGAACATAACACCTAACCCTGATCCTACTGCTCACCTTAACACGTAAACCTCACCCTAACCCTAACTTAACCCCTTATCTTAACGATAATGCATGACACCCTGAGAACAAGCCCTATACCGTAATTCTAACCCTAACTCCTAGCCATAACCATAACACCTAATCCCTAATTCTGAAACGCCAACCCTAACCTTAACCCTACCAACAACACTAACACTAACCCTAAAACCCTTACCCTAACCCTACGCCTAAAAATAACCCTAACCATTGATCCTTAGTCATAACCCCTAAAGCTTAACCCTAACCCTTAACGCTAATCCCAATCCTAACCATTAAACATAACCCTACTTAACCCTAACCCTAACCTATACGCTAATGCCTAGAGATCTAACCCCAACACTGACCTACAGTTAACACTAACCCTAACCCCTAATCCTAACCTTAAACCTGAACCATAAACCTAACCCTTAACCCTAACCCTATTCCTAACCCCCTAACCCTAACCCTAACTGTTAAGCCTCACCCTAACCCTTAACCCTGACTCTTACCCTAAACCTTAACCTAACCCTGAATTCTAACCCTAAGCCTAACCCTTAACCCTAACCCTATCCCTTAACCCTAACCCCTAACCCTAACGCTAACCCCAACCCTAAACCTAACCCTGGCCCCCAACCCAGACTTAACACCTAACCCCTAACACTAACTCTAAACCTAACCACTAATCCCTAGCACCTGACCCTGACTCGAAACCTAACCCCTAACTCGAAACCCCTAACCCCAAACCTAACCCTAATTCTCACACTACTTCCATTCCCAGAGTGAAGCAAGCCTACAATACAGCCATGCCATGTGTGAGATGAGGCTCTGCCTGAGTCCTGCATGTAGGTTTTGTCCCAAGGCCCAGGGAATGATGTTGTGCTTTTGTGGTGACTCCGACCACACCCCTCTCACCGTAGATTAGCCAGGTCCTGTGCCCTTAAACTGACCGCTAAATCTAAGCCCTACCACCAACCCTAACCTCTGACCCTGAACCTAAGCCCCGAGCCTAAAGCCCAACACTAACTCTAAACCCTTACCCTAAACCTAATCCCTAACCCTAATGCTAACCCCTAAACGTAACTCTAAGCACGAACAGTAAACCTAACCCTAACCTCTAACACAAAACCTAACACATAACTCTAACCCTAAAACTAACCCTAACCCTTAACCCTAAACCTAAACCGTAACCCTAACACTTAACCTTAATCTTAACCGTTAACTCTCATGCTAACCTTTAATCCTAACCCTAATCCTAATCTTCAACCCTAAACCGAACACAACCCTAACCCTGTACCAAACCCTGACCCCTCATCTTAACCCTATCCGCAAACCTCAACCCCAAAACGAACTGTAACCGTTAAACCTAACAGTAACCTTAAACCGTAACCCTAATCTGTGACCCCATCCCCTCACCATAACACTACACTTCATCCTGAACCCTAACCATAATCCTAACCCTAAATCTAATTCTCAGACTTCTTGCTTTCTTAGAGTTTAGAAAGCCTGCAATCCTCCCGTGCCATGTGTGAAAGGAGGCTCTACCACTGTGTCCTGCATGAAATCCACGGGCCCATACCCAGAGTCCGATACAGTGGGTTCCCGGTGACAATCCCAGCCCCCTAACCTCCCCCCAGCCTAATGCCGACAGGGCCCGTGCGCTAAGCATAAATGATACCTTTAACAGATAACCCTAACCCTGAACATGGCACCTAACCCTGTTCCTATTTCTCCCCTTAACACGTAAACCTCACCGTGAGCCTAACTTTAACCTCTTAACGTAACGTTAATGCATAACCCATTCCCTGAGAACATCCCCTATCCCATAATTCTAACCCTATCTCCTAGTCATCACTGTAACACCTAATCCCTAACCCTAATTCTCCACCGCTAAGCCTAACCGTAACGCTGCCTACAACCCTAACACTGACAGGAACCCTTAGTTCTAACCCCAACGCTATGCCTAACAAAAGCCCTAACCCTTCACCCTGCACCCTAACCCCTAAGCATTACCCTAACCTTTAACCGTAATCCTAATCCTAACCATTAAACCTAACCCTAGCTCTTAAAGCTAACCCTAAACCTTACCCTCACGACTAGACCTAACCCTGACACTAACCTAACACCTAACCCTAACCATAACCCCTAAAGCTAACCCTAACCCTGAACCCTAAACCTAACCCTAACACTGAACTTTCACTATATCCCTAACCCCTAAGCCTAATCCTAACTGTTAACCCTCACCCTAACACTTAAACTGGACCATAACACTAAACATTAACCCTAACACTAAACTTTAACCCTAACCATAAGCCCAACACTTAACCCTAATCCTATCCCTTAACCCTAAGGGGAACCCTAAGCCCTAACCCTAAACCTAACCCTAACCCCAACCCTAACCCTTAATCTTGACCCTTACCATTAACCCTCACACTAACCCTAATCCTAATCTTTAACCATAAAGCTAACACTGAAGCCTAACCCTGTGCCAAACGCTAAACCCAAACCTTAACCCTAACCCTCAAACTTAACCATAAACCTAACTGTAACTGTTACACCTAACACTAACCTCTAACCCTAACCCCTAACCCTAAGACCCCACCTTAACACTAACCCTAACCCTAAACATTATCATAATCCTACCCCAAATCTAATACTCGGACTTCTTGCTTTCTTAGAGTTTAGAAAGCCTAAAATCCTCCCATGCCATGAGTAAAAGGGGGCTCTGCAGCTCTCTCTTGCATGAAACCAGGAGACCATACCTAGCGTATGATAGAGTGGGTTCCCGGGGACAATTCCATCCCCCTAACCCCAGCCCCCCGCCCAGTGCAGACAGGGCCTGTACGCTAAGTATAAACACTACCCCTAACAGATAACCCTCACCCTGAACATAGCACCTGACCCTGATCCTATTGCTCACCTTAAAACATAAACCTCCCCGTAACCCTAACTTATCCCCTTATCTTAACCTTAATGCATAACACCCTGAGAAGAAGCCCTATCCCATAATTCTAATCCTAACCCCTAGCCATAACCGTAACACCTCATCCCTAATTCTAAAATGCCAACCCTAACCTTCACCCTGCCAACAACCCTAACCCTAACCCTAACCCCTAACCCTAAGCCCTCACCCTATCGCTAATCTTCATCCCTAAACCGTACCGTAATCCTAACCCTAAATCTAATTCTCAGACTTGCTTTCTCAGAGTTTTGAAAGCCTACAATCCTACTAAGCCATGCATGAAAGCCCGCTCTGCCACAGTGTCCTGCATGAAACCCAGAGGCCCATACACTGCGTACGATAGAGTGGGCTCGCAGCGACCATCACAGACCCCTAACTTCGCCTCCTAGTGCATACAGGGCCCGTGCCCTAAGCATAAACCCTACCCCACACCCATAACCCTAACCCAGAACATAACACCTAACCCTGATCCTACTGCTCACCTTAACACGTAAACCTCACCCTAACCCTAACTTAACCCCTTATCTTAACGATAATGCATGACACCCTGAGAACAAGCCCTATACCGTAATTCTAACCCTAACTCCTAGCCATAACCATAACACCTAATCCCTAATTCTGAAACGCCAACCCTAACCTTAACCCTACCAACAACACTAACACTAACCCTAAAACCCTTACCCTAACCCTACGCCTAAAAATAACCCTAACCATTGATCCTTAGTCATAACCCCTAAAGCTTAACCCTAACCCTTAACGCTAATCCCAATCCTAACCATTAAACATAACCCTACTTAACCCTAACCCTAACCTATACGCTAATGCCTAGAGATCTAACCCCAACACTGACCTACAGTTAACACTAACCCTAACCCCTAATCCTAACCTTAAACCTGAACCATAAACCTAACCCTTAACCCTAACCCTATTCCTAAACCCTAACCCTAACCCTAACTGTTAAGCCTCACCCTAACCCTTAACCCTGACTCTAACCCTAAACCTTAACCTAACCCTGAACCCTAACCCTAAGCCTAACCCTTAACCCTAACCCTATCCCTTAACCCTAACCCCTAACCCTAACGCTAACCCCAACCCTAAACCTAACCCTGGCCCCCAACCCAGACTTAACACCTAACCCCTAACACTAACTCTAAACCTAACCACTAATCCCTAGCACCTGACCCTGACTCGAAACCTAACCCCTAACTCGAAACCCCTAACCCCAAACCTAACCCTAATTCTCACACTACTTCCATTCCCAGAGTGAAGCAAGCCTACAATACAGCCATGCCATGTGTGAGATGAGGCTCTGCCTGAGTCCTGCATGTAGGTTTTGTCCCAAGGCCCAGGGAATGATATTGTGCTTTTGTGGTGACTCCGACCACACCCCTCTCACCGTAGATTAGCCAGGTCCTGTGCCCTTAAACTGACCGCTAAATCTAAGCCCTACCACCAACCCTAACCTCTGACCCTGAACCTAAGCCCCGAGCCTAAAGCCCAACACTAACTCTAAACCCTTACCCTAAACCTAATCCCTAACCCTAATGCTAACCCCTAAACGTAACTCTAAGCACAAACAGTAAACCTAACCCTAACCTCTAACACAAACCCTAACACATAACTCTAACCCTAAAACTAACCCTAACCCTTAACCCTAAACCTAAACCCTAACCCTAACCCTTAACCTTAATCTTAACCGTTAACTCTCATGCTAACCTTTAATCCTAACCCTAATCCTAATCTTCAACCCTAAACCGAACACAACCCTAACCCTGTACCAAACCCTGACCCCTCATCTTAACCCTATCCGCAAACCTCAACCCCAAAACGAACTGTAACCGTTAAACCTAACAGTAACCTTAAACCGTAACCCTAATCTGTAACCCTATCCCCTCACCATAACACTACACTTCATCCTGAACCCTAACCATAATCCTAACCCTAAATCTAATTCTCAGACTTCTTGCTTTCTTAGAGTTTAGAAAGCCTGCAATCCTCCCATGCCATGTGTGAAAGGAGGCTCTACCACTGTGTCCAGCATGAAATCCACGGGCCCATACCCAGAGTCCGATACAGTGGGTTCCCGGTGACAATCCCAGCCCCCTAACCTCCCCCCAGCCTAATGCCGACAGGGCCCGTGCGCTAAGCATAAATGATACCTTTAACAGATAACCCTAACCCTGAACATGGCACCTAACCCTGTTCCTATTTCTCCCCTTAACACGTAAACCTCACCGTGAGCCTAACTTTAACCTCTTAACGTAACGTTAATGCATAACCCATTCCCTGAGAACATCCCCTATCCCATAATTCTAACCCTATCTCCTAGTCATCACTGTAACACCTAATCCCTAACCCTAATTCTCCACCGCTAAGCCTAACCGTAACGCTGCCTACAACCCTAACACTGACAGGAACCCTTAGTTCTAACCCCAATGCTATGCCTAACAAAAGCCCTAACCCTTCACCCTTCACCCTAACCCCTAAGCATTACCCTAACCTTTAACCGTAATCTTAAACCTAACCATTAAACCTAACCCTAGCTCTTAAAGCTAACCCTAAACCTTACCCTCACGACCAGACCTAACCCTGACACTAACCTAACACCTAACCCTAACCATAACCCCTAAAGCTAACCCTAACCTGAACCCTAAACCTAACCCTAACACTGAACCTTCACTATATCCCTAACCCCTAAGCCTAATCCTAACTGTTAACCCTCACCCTAACACTTAAACTGGACCATAACACTAAACATTAACCCTAACACTAAACTTTAACCCTAACCATAAGCCCAACACTTAACCCTAATCCTATCGCCTAACCCTAAGCCCTAACCCTAAACCTAACCCTAACCCCAACCCTAACCCTTAATCTTGACCCTTACCATTAACCCTCACACTAACCCTAATCCTAATCTTTAACCATAAAGCTAACACTGAAGCCTAACCCTGTGCCAAACGCTAAACCCAAACCTTAACCCTAACCCTGAAACTTAACCATAAACCTAACTGTAACTGTTACACCTAACACTAACCTCTAACCCTAACCCCTAACCCTAAGACCCCACCTTAACACTAACCCTAACCCTAAACATTATCATAATCCTATCCCTAAATCTAATTCTCGGACTTCTTGCTTTCTTAGAGTTTAGAAAGCCTAAAATCCTCCCATGTCATGAGTCAAAGGGGGCTCTGCAGCTCTCTCTTGCATGAAACCAGGAGCCCATACCTAGCTTATGATAGAGTGGGTTCCCGGGGACAATCCCATCCCCCTAACCCCAGCCCCCCGCCCAGTGCAGACAGGGCCTGTACGCTAAGTATAAACACTACCCCTAACAGATAACCCTCACCCTTAACATAGCACCTGACCATGATCCTATTGCTCACCTTAAAACATAAACCTCCCCGTAACCCTAACTTATCCCCTTATCTTAACCTTAATGCATAACACCCTGAGAAGAAGCCCTATCCCATAATTCTAATCCTAACCCCTAGCCATAACCGTAACACCTCATCCCTAATTCTAAAATGCCAACCCTAACCTTCACCCTGCCAACAACCCTAACCCTAACCCTAACCCCTAACCCTAAGCCCTCACCCTATCGCTAATCTTCATCCCTAAACCGTACCGTAATCCTAACCCTAAATCTAATTCTCAGACTTGCTTTCTCAGAGTTTTGAAAGCCTACAATCCTACTAAGCCATGCATGAAAGCCCGCTCTGCCACAGTGTCCTGCATGAAACCCAGAGGCCCATACACTGCGTACGATAGAGTGGGCTCCCAGCGACCATCACAGACCCCTAACTTCGCCTCCTAGTGCATACAGGGCCCGTGCCCTAAGCATAAACCCTACCCCACACCCATAACCCTAACCCAGAACATAACACCTAACCCTGATCCTACTGCTCACCTTAACACGTAAACCTCACCCTAACCCTAACTTAACCCCTTATCTTAACGATAATGCATGACACCCTGAGAACAAGCCCTATACCGTAATTCTAACCCTAACTCCTAGCCATAACCATAACACCTAATCCCTAATTCTGAAACGCCAACCCTAACCTTAACCCTACCAACAACACTAACACTAACCCTAAAACCCTTACCCTAACCCTACGCCTAAAAATAACCCTAACCATTGATCCTTAGTCATAACCCCTAAAGCTTAACCCTAACCCTTAACGCTAATCCCAATCCTAACCATTAAACATAACCCTACTTAACCCTAACCCTAACCTATACGCTAATGCCTAGAGATCTAACCCCAACACTGACCTACAGTTAACACTAACCCTAACCCCTAATCCTAACCTTAAACCTGAACCATAAACCTAACCCTTAACCCTAACCCTATTCCTAACCCCCTAACCCTAACCCTAACTGTTAAGCCTCACCCTAACCCTTAACCCTGACTCTAACCCTAAACCTTAACCCTAACCCTGAACCCTAACCCTAAGCCTAACCCTTAACCCTAACCCTATCCCTTAACCCTAACCCCTAACCCTAACGCTAACCCCAACCCTAAACCTAACCCTGGCCCCCAACCCAGACTTAACACCTAACCCCTAACACTAACTCTAAACCTAACCACTAATCCCTAGCACCTGACCCTGACTCGAAACCTAACCCCTAACTCGAAACCCCTAACCCCAAACCTAACCCTAATTCTCACACTACTTCCATTCCCAGAGTGAAGCAAGCCTACAATACAGCCATGCCATGTGTGAGATGAGGCTCTGCCTGAGTCCTGCATGTAGGTTTTGTCCCAAGGCCCAGGGAATGATGTTGTGCTTTTGTGGTGACTCCGACCACACCCCTCTCACCGTAGATTAACCAGGTCCTGTGCCCTTAAACTGACCGCTAAATCTAAGCCCTAGCACCAACCCTAACCCCTGACCCTGAACCTAAGCCCCGAGCCTAAAGCCCAACACTAACTCTAAACCCTTACCCTAAACCTAATCCCTAACCCTAATGCTAACCCCTAAACGTAACCCTAACCGTGAACAGTAAACCTAACCCTAACCTCTAACACAAACCCTAACACATAACTCTAACCCTAAAACTAACCCTAACCCTTAACCCTAAACCTAAACCCTAACCCTAACCCTTAACCTTAATCTTAACCGTTAACTCTCATGCTAACCTTTAATCCTAACTCTAATCCTAATCTTCAAACCTAAACCTAACACAACCCTAACCCTGTACCAAAACCTAACCCCTCATCTTAACCCTATCCGCAAACCTCAACCCCAAAACGAACTGTAACCGTTAAACCTAACAGTAACCTTAAACCGTAACCCTAATCTGTAACCCTATCCCCTCACCATAACACTACACTTCATCCTGAACCCTAACCATAATCCTAACCCTAAATCTAATTCTCAGACTTCTTGCTTTCTTAGAGTTTAGAAAGCCTGCAATCCTCCCATGCCATGTGTGAAAGGAGGCTCTACCACTGTGTCCTGCATGAAACCCACGGGCCCATACCCAGAGTCCGATACAGTGGGTTCCCGGTGACAATCCCAGCCCCCTAACCTCCCCCCAGCTTAATGCCGACAGGGCCCGTGCGCTAAGCATAAATGATACCTTTAACAGATAACCCTAACCCTGAACATGGCACCTAACCCTGTTCCTATTTCTCCCCTTAACACGTAAACCTCACCGTGAGCCTAACTTTAACCTCTTAACGTAACGTTAATGCATAACCCATTCCCTGAGAACATCCCCTATCCCATAATTCTAACCCTATCTCCTAGTCATCACTGTAACACCTAATCCCTAACCCTAATTCTCCACCGCTAAGCCTAACCGTAACGCTGCCTACAACCCTAACACTGACAGGAACCCTTAGTTCTAACCCCAACGCTATGCCTAACAAAAGCCCTAACCCTTCACCCTTCACCCTAACCCCTAAGCATTACCCTAAGCTTTAACCGTAATACTAATCCTAACCATTAAACCTAACCCTAGCTCTTAAAGCTAACCCTAAACCTTACCCTCACGACTAGACCTAACCCTGACACTATCCTAACACCTAACCCTAACCATAACCGCTAAAGCTAACCCTAACCCTGAACCCTAAACCTAACCCTAACACTGAACCTTCACTATATCCCTAACCCCTAAGCCTAATCCTAACTGTTAATCCTCACCCTAACACTTAAATTGGACCATAACACTAAACATTAACCCTAACACTAAACTTTAACCCTAACCATAAGCCCAACACTTAACCCTAATCCTATCCCCTAACCCTAAGCCCTAACCCTAAACCTAACCCTAAACCCAACCCTAACCCTTAATCTTGACCCTTATCATTAACCCTCACACCAACCCTAATCCTAATCTTTAACCATAAAGCTAACACTGAAGCCTAACCCTGTGCCAAACGCTAAACCCAAACTTTAACCCTAACCCTGAAACTTAACCATAAACCTAACTGTAACTGTTACACCTAACACTAACCTCTAACCCTAACCCCTAACCCTAAGACCCCATCTTAACACTAACCCTAACCCTAAACATTATCATAATCCTACCCCAAATCTAATTCTCGGACTTCTTGCTTTCTTAGAGTTTAGAAAGCCTAAAATCCTCCCATGCCATGAGTAAAAGGGGGCTCTGCAGCTCTCTCTTGCATGAAACCAGGAGCCCATACCTAGCGTATGATAGAGTGGGTTCCCGGGGACAATTCCATCCCCCTAACCCCAGCCCCCCGCCCAGTGCAGACAGGGCCTGTACGCTAAGTATAAACACTACCCCTAACAGATAACCCTCACCCTGAACATAGCACCTGACCCTGATCCTATTGCTCACCTTAAAACATAAACCTCCCCGTAACCCTAACTTATCCCCTTATCTTAACCTTAATGCATAACACCCTGAGAAGAAGCCCTATCCCATAATTCTAATCCTAACCCCTAGCCATAACCGTAACACCTCATCCCTAATTCTAAAATGCCAACCCTAACCTTCACCCTGCCAACAACCCTAACCCTAACCCTAACCCCTAACCCTAAGCCCTCACCCTATCGCTAATCTTCATCCCTAAACCGTACCGTAATCCTAACCCTAAATCTAATTCTCAGACTTGCTTTCTCAGAGTTTTGAAAGCCTACAATCCTACTAAGCCATGCATGAAAGCCCGCTCTGCCACAGTGTCCTGCATGAAACCCAGAGGCCCATACACTGCGTACGATAGAGTGGGCTCCCAGCGACCATCACAGACCCCTAACTTCGCCTCCTAGTGCATACAGGGCCCGTGCCCTAAGCATAAACCCTACCCCACACCCATAACTCTAACCCAGAACATAACACCTAACCCTGATCCTACTGCTCACCTTAACACGTAAACCTCACCCTAACCCTAACTTAACCCCTTATCTTAACGATAATGCATGACACCCTGAGAACAAGCCCTATACCGTAATTCTAACCCAAACTCCTAGCCATAACCATAACACCTAATCCCTAATTCTGAAACGCCAACCCTAACCTTAACCCTACCAACAACACTAACACTAACCCTAAAACCCTTACCCTAACCCTACGCCTAAAAATAACCCTAACCATTGATCCTTAGTCATAACCCCTAAAGCTTAACCCTAACCCTTAACGCTAATCCCAATCCTAACCATTAAACATAACCCTACTTAACCCTAACCCTAACCTATACGCTAATGCCTAGAGATCTAACCCCAACACTGACCTACAGTTAACACTAAACCTAACCCCTAATCCTAACCTTAAACCTGAACCATAAACCTAACCCTTAACCCTAACCCTATTCCTAACCCCCTAACCCTAACCCTAACTGTTAAGCCTCACCCTAACCCTTAACCCTGACTCTAACCCTAAACCTTAACCCTAACCCTGAACCCTAACCCTAAGCCTAACCCTTAACCCTAACCCTATCCCTTAACCCTAACCCCTAACCCTAACGCTAACCCCAACCCTAAACCTAACCCTGGCCCCCAACCCAGACTTAACACCTAACCCCTAACACTAACTCTAAACCTAACCACTAATCCCTAGCACCTGACCCTGACTCGAAACCTAACCCCTAACTCGAAACCCCTAACCCCAAACCTAACCCTAATTCTCACACTACTTCCATTCCCAGAGTGAAGCAAGCCTACAATACAGCCATGCCATGTGTGAGATGAGGCTCTGCCTGAGTCCTGCATGTAGGTTTTGTCCCAAGGCCCAGGGAATGATGTTGTGCTTCTGTGGTGACTCCGACCGCACCCCTCTCACCGTAGATTAACCAGGTCCTGTGCCCTTAAACTGACCGCTAAATCTAAGCCCTAGCACCAACCCTAACCCCTGACCCTGAACCTAAGCCCCGAGCCTAAAGCCCAACACTAACTCTAAACCCTTACCCTAAACCTAATCCCTAACCCTAATGCTAACCCCTAAACGTAACCCTAACCGTGGACAGTAAACCTAACCCTAACCTCTAACACAAACCCTAACACATAACTCTAACCCTAAAACTAACCCTAACCCTAAACCCTAACCCTAACCCTTAACCTTAATCTTAACCGTTAACTCTCATGCTAACCTTTAATCCTAACCCTAATCCTAATCTTCAACCCTAAACCGAACACAACCCTAACCATGAACCAAACCCTGACCCCTCATCTTAACCCTATCTGCAAACCTCAACCCCAAAACGAACTGTAACCGTTAAACCTAACAGTAACCTTAAACCGTAACCCTAATCTGTAACCCTATCCCCTCACCATAACACTACACTTCATCCTGAACCCTAACCATAATCCTAACCCTAAATCTAATTCTCAGACTTCTTGCTTTCTTAGAGTTTAGAAAGCCTGCAATCCTCCCGTGCCATGTGTGAAAGGAGGCTCTACCACTGTGTCCTGCATGAAATCCACGGGCCCATACCCAGAGTCCGATACAGTGGGTTCCCGGTGACAATCCCAGCCCCCTAACCTCCCCCCAGCCTAATGCCGACAGGGCCCGTGCGCTAAGCATAAATGATACCTTTAACAGATAACCCTAACCCTGAACATGGCACCTAACCCTGTTCCTATTTCTCCCCTTAACACGTAAACCTCACCGTGAGCCTAACTTTAACCTCTTAACGTAACGTTAATGCATAACCCATTCCCTGAGAACATCCCCTATCCCATAATTCTAACCCTATCTCCTAGTCATCACTGTAACACCTAATCCCTAACCCTAATTCTCCACCGCTAAGCCTAACCGTAACGCTGCCTACAACCCTAACACTGACAGGAAGCCTTAGTTCTAACCCCAACGCTATGCCTAACAAAAGCCCTAACCCTTCACCCTTCACCCTAACCCCTAAGCATTACCCTAACCTTTAACCGTAATCTTAAACCTAACCATTAAACCTAACCCTAGCTCTTAAAGCTAACCCTAAACCTTACCCTCACGACTAGACCTAACCCTGACACTAACCTAACACCTAACCCTAACCATAACCCCTAAAGCTAACCCTAACCCTGAACCCTAAACCTAACCCTAACACTGAACCTTCACCATATCCCTAACCCCTAAGCCTAATCCTAACTGTTAACCCTCACCCAAACACTTAAACTGGACCATAACACTAAACATTAACACTAACACTAAACTTTAACCCTAACCATAAGCCCAACACTTAACCCTAATCCTATCCCTTAACCCTAAGCCGAACCATAAGCCCTAACCCTAAACCTAACCCTAACCCCAACCCTAACCCTTACTCTTGACCCTTACCATTAACCCTCACACTAACCCTAATCCTAATCTTTAACCATAAAGCTAACACTGAAGCCTAACCCTGTGCCAAACGCTAAACCCAAACCTTAACCCTAACCCTGAAACTTAACCATAAACCTAACTGTAACTGTTACACCTAACACTAACCTCTAACCCTAACCCCTAACCCTAAGACCCCACCTTAACACTAACCCTAACCCTAAACATTATCATAATCCTACCCCTAAATCTAATTCTCGGACTTCTTGCTTTCTTAGAGTTTAGAAAGCCTAAAATCCTCCCATGCCATGAGTAAAAGGGGGCTCTGCAGCTCTCTCTTGCATGAAACCAGGAGCCCATACCTAGCGTATGATAGAGTGGGTTCCCGGGGACAATCCCATCCCCCTAACCCCAGCCCCCCGCCCAGTGCAGACAGGGCCTGTACGCTAAGTATAAACACTACCCCTAACAGATAACCCTCACCCTGAACATAGCACCTGACCCTGATCCTATTGCTCACCTTAAAACATAAACCTCCCCGTAACCCTAACTTATCCCCTTATCTTAACCTTAATGCATAACACCCTGAGAAGAAGCCCTATCCCATAATTCTAATCCTAACCCCTAGCCATAACCGTAACACCTCATCCCTAATTCTAAAATGCCAACCCTAACCTTCACCCTACCAACAACCCTAACCCTAACCCTAACCCCTAACCCTAAGCCCTCACCCTATCGCTAATCTTCATCCCTAAACCGTACCATAATCCTAACCCTAAATCTAATTCTCAGACTTGCTTTCTCAGAGTTTTGAAAGCCTACAATCCTACTAAGCCATGCATGAAAGCCCGCTCTGCCACAGTGTCCTGCATGAAACCCAGAGGCCCATACACTGCGTACGATAGAGTGGGCTCCCAGCGACCATCACAGACCCCTAACTTCGCCTCCTAGTGCATACAGGGCCCGTGCCCTAAGCATAAACCCTACCCCACACCCATAACCCTAACCCAGAACATAACACCTAACCCTGATCCTACTGCTCACCTTAACACGTAAACCTCACCCTAACCCTAACTTAACCCCTTATCTTAACGATAATGCATGACACCCTGAGAACAAGCCCTATACCGTAATTCTAACCCAAACTCCTAGCCATAACCATAACACCTAATCCCTAATTCTGAAACGCCAACCCTAACCTTAACCCTACCAACAACACTAACACTAACCCTAAAACCCTTACCCTAACCCTACTCCTAAAAATAACCCTAACCATTGATCCTTAGTCATAACCCCTAAAGCTTAACCCTAACCCTTAACGCTAATCCCAATCCTAACCATTAAACATAACCCTACTTAACCCTAACCCTAACCTATACGCTAATGCCTAGAGATCTAACCCCAACACTGACCTACAGTTAACACTAGCCCTAACCCCTAATCCTAACCTTAAACCTGAACCATAAACCTAACCCTTAACCCTAACCCTATTCCTAACCCCCAACCCTAACCCTAACTGTTAAGCCTCACCCTAACACTTAACCCTGACTCTAACCCTAAACCTTAACCCTAACCCTGAACCCTAACCCTAAGCCTATCCCTTAACCCTAACCCTATCCCTTAACCCTAACCCCTAACCCTAACGCTAACCCCAACCCTAAATCTAACCCTGGATCCCAACCCAGACTTAACACCTAACCCCTAACACTAACTCTAAACCTAACCACTAATCCCTAGCACCTGACCCTGACTTGAAACCTAACCCCTAACTCGAAACCCCTAACCCCAAACCTAACCCTAATTCTCACACTACTTCCAATCCCAGAGTGAAGCAAGCCTACAATACAGCCATGCCATGTGTGAGATGAGGCTCTGCCTGAGTCCTGCATGTATGTTTTGTCCCAAGGCCCAGGGAATGATGTTGTGCTTTTGTGGTGACTCCGACCACACCCCTCTCACCGTAGATTAACCAGGTCCTGAGCCCTTAAACTGACCGCTAAATCTAAGCCCTACCACCAAACCTAACCTCTGACCCTGAACCTAAGCCCCGAGCCTAAAGCCCAACACTAACTCTAAACACTTACGCTAAACCTAATCCCTAACCCTAATGCTAACCCCTAAACGTAACTCTAACCAGGAACAGTAAACCTAACCCTAACCTCTAACACAAACCCTAACACATAACCCTAACCCTAACCCTACCCGTACCACTACCCCTAAGCCGAAACCCAACCCCTAACCCTAACCCTAACCCCAACCCTAACCCCTACCCTAACCCTAACCCTACCCCTACCCTACCCCTACCCTAACCCTAACCCTAACCCTAACCAGAACCCCTAAAGCTAACCCTGATCCCTATCCCTAACCCTAGCAGTAAACTCTAACCCTAAACCTAAGCCCAACCCGTAACCCAAATCTATCCTTTTACCCTAAAACTAACCCCTAAACCTAACCCCTATACCTCACCCTAACTTTAACCCCAATCCTAATTCTAACCATACCCCTTCATAAAACACTAACTCCTAAACGCTAACCCTAACACTAACCAAAAACCCTAATCACTAATCCCTAACCCTAACGCTTAACCTTTACCCTAACCGTTAACGCTCACCCTAAATCTTAACACTGACCCTAACCTTCACCTTTAACTCTAAGCCTAACCCTTAACCCTACAGTAAGGAAGACCCTTAATGCTAATGGGATCCCTTATCCCTAACCCTAACACTACAGCTAAAAATAACCCTAACCTTGGATCCTTAAACCTAACCCCTAACACTTACTTTAACCCCAAACCCTAACCCTAATCCTAAGTATTAAACCTAACCCTATCTCTTAACCGTAACGCTAGCCCTTACCCTAACGCCTAGATCTAACCCTAAATCTAACCTACCGCCTAATCCTAACCTTAAGCCCTAATGCTAACACTAACCCTGAACCCTAAACCTACCCGTAACCCTTAACACTAACCCTATCCGTGAACCTAAAACCTGACCCTAACCATTACCCGCACCCAAGCATTTAACCCTGACCCTAACCCTAATCCTTAATGCTAACCTTAACTCTAAACCCTAAACCTAAGCCCAACACTTATCCCTAATCCCATCCCTTAACCCTAACCCTAACCCTAACCCTAATGGTAACCCCTAAACGTAACCCTAACCGTGACCAGTAAACCTAACCCTAACCTCTAACACAAACCATAGCACATAACTCTAACCCTAAAACTAACCCTAACACTAACACTAAAGCCTAAATCTTAACCTTAACCCTAAGCGTTAACTCTCACGCTAACCTTTAATCCTAACCCTAATCCTAATCTTCAACCCTAAACCTAACACTTAACCCTAACCCTGGACCAAACCCTAACCCCTCATCTTAACCCTAACCGTAAACCTCAACCATAAACCAAAGTGTAACCGTTAAACCTAAGAGTAACTTTTAACCCTAACCCTAATCCCTAACCCTAAGCCCTCACCCTAACACTAAACTTCATCCTTAACCCTAACCAGAATCCTAACCCTAAATCTAATTCTCAGACTTCTTGCTTTCTTAGAGTTTAGAAAGCCTGCAATCCTCCCATGCCATGCGTGAAAGGAGGCTCTACCACTTTGTCCTGCATGAAACCCACGGGCCCATACCCAGAGTATGATAGAGTGGGTTCCCGGGTACAATCCCAGCCCCCTAAACTCCCCCCGCCCGCCTAATGCAGACAGGGCCCGTGCGCTAAGCATAAACAATACCTTTACCAGATAACCCTAACCCTGAACATAACACCCAACCCTGTTCCTATTTCTCCCCTTAACACGTAAACCTCACCGTGCGCCTAACTTTAACCTCTTATCCTAACGTTAATGCATAACCCATTTCCTGAGAACAACCCCTATCCCATAATTCTAACCCTATCTCCTAGTCATCACTGTGACACCTAATCCCTAACCCTAATTCTAAACCGCTAACCCTAACCGTAACCCTACCTACAACCCTAACACTGACAGTAACCCTTACTTCTAAACCCAACGCTATGCCTAACAAATACCCTAACCCTTGACCCTAACCCTTCACCCTAACCCCTAAGCCTTACCCTAACCCTTAACCCTAATCCTAATCCTAACCATTAAACCTAACCCTAGCTCTTAAGGGTAACCCTAAACCTTACCCTCACGACTAGACCTAACCCTGACACTAACCTAACACCTAACCCTAACCAGAACCCCTAATGCTAACCCTGAACCCTATCCCTAACCCTAGCAGTAAACTTTAACCCTAAACCTAAGCCCAACCCGTAACCCTAATCCTATCCTTTTACCCTAAAACTAACCCCTAAACCTAACCCCTATACCTCACCCTAACTCTAAACCCAATCCTAATTCTAACCATACCCCTTCATAAAACACTAACTCCTAACCGCTAACCCTAACACTAACCAAAAACCCTAATCACTAATCCCTAACCCTAACGCTTAACCTTTACCCTAACCGTTAACCCTCACCCTAAATCTTAACACTGACCCTAACCTTCACCTTTAACTCTAAGCCTAACCCTTAACCCTACAGTAAGGAAGACCCTTAATGCTAATGGGATCCCTTATCCCTAACCCTAACACTACAGCTAAAAATAATCCTAACCTTTGATCCTTAAACCTAACCCCTAACACTTACTGTAGCCGCAAACCCTAACCCTATTCCTAAGCATTAAACCTAATCCTATCTCTTAACCCTAACGCTAGCCCTTACCCTAACGCCTAGATCTAACCCTAAATCTAACCTACCGCCTAATCCTAACCTTAAGCCCTAATGCTAACTCTATCCCTGAACCCTAAACCTACCCGTAACCCTTAACACTAACCCTATCCTTCAACCTTAACCCTGACCCTAACCATTACCCGCACCCAAGCATTTAACCCTGACCCTAACCTTAATCCTTAATGATAACCCTAACACTAAACCCTAACCCTAAGCCCAACACTTAACCCTAATCCTATCCCTTAACCCTAACCCTAATGCTAACCCCTAAATGTAACCCTCACCATGACCAGTAAACCTAACCCTAACCTCTAATAGAAACCATAGCACATAACTCTAACCCTAAAACTAACCCTAACCTTAAACCTAACCCTAAACCCTAACTCTTAACCTTAACCCTAAGCGTTAACTCTCACGCTAACCTTTAATCCTAACCCTAATCCTAATCTTCAACCCTAAACCTAACACTTAACCCTAACCCTGTACCTAACCCTAACCCCTCATCTTAACCCTGACGGTAAACCTCAACACTAAACCAAAGTGTAACCGTAAAACCTAAGAGTAACCTTTAACCTTAACCCTAATCCCTAACCCTAAGCCCTCACCCTAACACTAAACTTCATCCTTAACCCTAACCAGAATCCTAACCCTAAATCTAATTCTCAGACTTCTTGCTTTCTTAGAGTTTAGAAAGCCTGCAATCCTCCCATGCCATGGGTGAAAGGAGGCTCTACCACTGTGTCCTGCATGAAACCCACGGGCCCATACCCAGAGTATGATAGAGTGGGTTCCCGGGTACAATCCCAGCCCCCTAAACTCCCCCCGCCCGCCTAATACATACAGGGCCCGTGCGCTAAGCATAAACAATACCTTTAACAGATAACACTAACCCTGAACATAACACCCAACCCTGTTCCTATTTCTCCCCTTAACACGTAAACCTCACCGTGCGCCTAATTTTAACCTCTTATCTTAACGTTAATGCATAACCCATTTCCTGAGAACAACCCCTATCCCATAATTCTAACCCTATCTCCTAGTAATCTCTGTGACACCTAATCGCTAACCCTAATTCTAAACCGCTAACCCTAACCGTAACCCTGCGTACAACCCTAACGCTGACAGTAACCCTTACTTCTAACCCCAACGCTATGCCTAACAAAAACCCTAACCCTTGACCCTAACCCTTCACCCTAACCCCTAAGCCTTACCCTAACCCTTAACCCTAATCCTAATCCTAACCATTAAACCTAACCCTAGCTCTTAAAGATAACCCTAAACCTTACCCTCAAGACTAGAGCTAACCCTGACACTAACCTAACACCTAACCCTAACCAGAACCCCTAAAGCTAACCCTGAACCCTATCCCTAACCCTAGCAGTAAACTTTAACCCTAAAACTAAGCCCAACCCGTAACCCTAATCCTATCCTTTTACCCTAAAAGTAACCCCTAAACCTAACCCCTATACCTCACCCTAACTCTAACCCCAATCCTAATTCTAACCATACCCCTTCATAAAACACTAACTCCTAACCGCTAACCCTAACACTAACCAAAAACCCTAATCACTAATCCCTAACCCTAACGCTTAACCTTTACCCTAACCGTTAACCCTCACCCTAAATCTTAACACTGACCCTAACCTTAACCTTTAACTCTAAGCCTAACCCTTAACCCTACAGTAAGGAAGACCCTTAATGCTAATGGGATCCCTTATCCCTAACCCTAACACTACAGCTAAAAATAACCCTAACCTTTGATCCTTAAATCTAACCCCTAACTCTTACTTTAACCCCCAAACCTAACCCTAATCCTAAGCATTAAACCTAACCCTATCTCTTAACCCTAACGCTAGCCCTTACCCTAACACCTAGATCTAACCCTAAATCTAACCTATCGCCTAATCCGAATCTTAAGCCCTAATGCTAACTCTAACCCAGAACCCTAAACCTACCCGTAACCCTTAACACTAACCCTATCCGTGAACCTTAACCCTGACCCTAACCATTACCCGCACCCAAGCATTTAACCCTGATTCTAGCCCTAATCCTTAATGATAAACCTAACACTAAGCTCTAACCCTAAGCCCAACACTTAACCCTAATCCTATCCCTTAAACCTAACCCTAACCCTAATGCTACCCCCTAAACGTAACCCTAACCGTCACCAGTAAACCTAACCCTAACCTCTAACACAAACCATAGCACATAACTCTAAACCTAAAACTAACCCTAACCCTAACCCTAACTCTTAACCTTAACCCTAAGCGTTAACTCTCACGCTAACCTTTAATCGTAACCCTAATCCTAATCTTCAACCCTAAACCTAACACTTAACCCTAACCCTGTACCTAACCCTAACTCCTCATCTTAACCCTAACCGTAAACCTCAATCCGAAACGAAAGTGTTACCGTTAAAGCTAAGAGTAACCTTTAACCCTAACCCTAATCCCTAACCCTAAGCCCTCACCCTAACACTAAACTTCATCCTTAACCCTAACCAGAATCCTAACCCTAAATCTAATTCTCAGACTTCTTGCTTTCTTAGAGTTTAGAAAGCCTGCAATCCTCCCATGCCATGGGTGAAAGGAGGCTCTACCACTGTGTCCGGCATGAAACCCACGGGCCCATACCCAGAGTATGATAGAGTGGGTTCCCGGGTACAATCCCAGCCCCCTAAACTCCCCCCGCCCGCCTAATGCAGACAGGGCCCGTGCGCTAAGCATAAACAATACCTTTAACAGATAACCCTAACCCTGAACATAACACCCAACCCTGTTCCTATTTCTCCCCTTAACACGTAAACCTCACCGTGCGCCTAACTTTAACCTCTTATCCTAACGTTAATGCATAACCCATTTCCTGAGAACAACCCCTATCCCATAATTCTAACCCTATCTCCTAGTCATCACTGTGACACCTAATCCCTAACCCTAATTCTAAACCGCTAACCCTAATCGTAACCCGACCTACAACCCTAACACTGACAGTAACCCTTACTTCTAACCCCAACGCTATGCCTAACAAAAACCCTAACCCTTGACCCTAACCCTTCACCCTAACCCGTAAGCCTTACCCTAACCCTTAACCCTAATCCTAATCCTAACCATTAAACCTAACCCTAGCTCTTAAAGCTAACCTTAAACCTTACCCTCACGACTAGACCTAACCCTGACACTAACCTAACACCTAACACTAACCAGAACCCCTAAAGCTAACCCTGAACCCTCTCCCTAACCCTAGCAGTAAACCTTAACCCTAAACCTAACCCGAACCCGTAACCCTATTCCTATCCTTTTACCCTGAAAGTAACCCCTAAACCTAACCCCTATACCTCACCCTAACTCTAACCCCAATCCTAATTCTAACCATACCCCTTCATAAAATACTAACTCCTAACCGCTAACCCTAACACTAACCAAAAACCCTAATCACTAATCCCTAACCCTAACGCTTAACCTTTACCCTAACCGTTAACCCTCACCCTAAATCTTAACACTGACCCTAACCTTCACCTTTAACTCTAAGCCTAACCCTTAACCCTACAGTAAGGAAGACCCTTAATGCTAATGGGATCCCTTATCCCTAACCCTAACACTACAGCTAAAAATAACCCTAACCTTGGATCCTTAAACCTAACCCCTAACACTTACTTTAACCCCAAACCCTAACCCTAATCCTAAGTATTAAACCTAACCCTATCTCTTAACCGTAACGCTAGCCCTTACCCTAACGCCTAGATCTAACCCTAAATCTAACCTACCGCCTAATCCTAACCTTAAGCCCTAATGCTAACACTAACCCTGAACCCTAAACCTACCCGTAACCCTTAACACTAACCCTATCCGTGAACCTAAAACCTGACCCTAACCATTACCCGCACCCAAGCATTTAACCCTGACCCTAACCCTAATCCTTAATGCTAACCTTAACTCTAAACCCTAAACCTAAGCCCAACACTTATCCCTAATCCCATCCCTTAACCCTAACCCTAACCCTAACCCTAATGGTAACCCCTAAACGTAACCCTAACCGTGACCAGTAAACCTAACCCTAACCTCTAACACAAACCATAGCACATAACTCTAACCCTAAAACTAACCCTAACACTAACACTAAAGCCTAAATCTTAACCTTAACCCTAAGCGTTAACTCTCACGCTAACCTTTAATCCTAACCCTAATCCTAATCTTCAACCCTAAACCTAACACTTAACCCTAACCCTGGACCAAACCCTAACCCCTCATCTTAACCCTAACCGTAAACCTCAACCATAAACCAAAGTGTAACCGTTAAACCTAAGAGTAACTTTTAACCCTAACCCTAATCCCTAACCCTAAGCCCTCACCCTAACACTAAACTTCATCCTTAACCCTAACCAGAATCCTAACCCTAAATCTAATTCTCAGACTTCTTGCTTTCTTAGAGTTTAGAAAGCCTGCAATGATCCCATGCCATGCGTGAAAGGAGGCTCTACCACTTTGTCCTGCATGAAACCCACGGGCCCATACCCAGAGTATGATAGAGTGGGTTCCCGGGTACAATCCCAGCCCCCTAAACTCCCCCCGCCCGCCTAATGCAGACAGGGCCCGTGCGCTAAGCATAAACAATACCTTTACCAGATAACCCTAACCCTGAACATAACACCCAACCCTGTTCCTATTTCTCCCCTTAACACATAAACCTCACCTTGCGCCTAACTTTAACCTCTTATCCTAACGTTAATGCATAACCCATTTCCTGAGAACAACCCCTATCCCATAATTCTAACCCTATCTCCTAGTCATCACTGTGACACCTAATCCCTAACCCTAATTCTAAACCGCTAACCCTAACCGTAACCCTACCTACAACCCTAACACTGACAGTAACCCTTACTTCTAAACCCAACGCTATGCCTAACAAAAACCCTAACCCTTGACCCTAACCCTTCACCCTAACCCCTAAGCCTTACCCTAACCCTTAACCCTAATCCTAATCCTAACCATTAAACCTAACCCTAGCTATTAAAGCTAACCCTAAACCTTACCCTCACGACTAGACCTAACCCTGACACTAACCTAACACCTAACCCTAACCAGAACCCCTAAAGCTAACCCTGAACCCTATCCGTAACCCCAGCAGTAAACTTTAACCCAAACCTAAGCCCAACCCGTAACCCTAATCCTATCCTTTTACCCTAAAACTAACCCCTAAACCTAACCCCTATACCTCACCCTAACTCTAACCCCAATCCTAATTCTAACCATACCCCTTCATAAAACACTAACTCCTAACCGCTAACCCTAACACTAACCAAAAACCCTAATCACTAATCCCTAACCCTAACGCTTAACCTTTACCCTAACCGTTAACCCTCACCCTAAATCTTAACACTTACCCTAACCTTAAACTTTAACTCTAAGCCTAACCCTTAACCCTACAGTAAGGAAGACCCTTAATGCTAATGGGATCCCTTATCCCTAACCCTAACACTACAGCTAAAAATAACCCTAACCTTGGATCCTTAAACCTAACCCCTAACACTTACTTTAACCCCAAACCCTAACCCTAATCCTAAGCATTAAACCTAACCCTATCTCTTAACCCTAACGCTAGCCCTTACCCTAACGCCTAGATCTAACCCTAAATCTAACCTACCGCCTAATCCTAACCTTAAGCCCTAATGCTAACACTAACCCTGAACCCTAAACCTACCCGTAACCCTTAACACTAACCCTATCCGTGAACCTTAACCCTGACCCTAACCTTTACCGCACCCAAGCATTTAACCCTGATTCTAACCCTAATCCTCAATGATAAACCTAACATTAAACCCTAACCCTAAGCCCAACACTTAACCCTAATCGTATCCCTTAACCCTAACCCTAACCCTAATGCTACCCCCTAAACGTAACCCTAACCGTGACCAGTAAACCTAACCCTAACCTCTAACACAAACCATAGCACATAACCCTAACCCTAAAACTAACCCTAACCCTAACCCTAACCCTAAACCCTAACTCTTAACCTTAACCCTAAGCGTTAACTCTCACGCTAACCTTTAATCCTAACCCTAATCCTAATCTTCAACCCTAAACCTAACACTTAACCCTAACCCTGGACCAAACTCTAACCCCTGATCTTAACCCTAACCGTAAACCTCAACCCTAAACCAAAGTGTAACCGTTAAACCTAAGAGTAACCTTTAACCCTAACCCTAATCCCTAACCCTAAGCCCTCACCCTAACACTAAACTTCATCCTTAACCCTAACCAGACTCCTAACCCTAAATCTAATTCTCAGACTTCTTGCTTTCTTAGAGTTTAGAAAGCCTGCAATCCTCCCATGCCATGCGTGAAAGGAGGCACTACCACTGTGTCCTGTATGAAACCCATGGGCCCATACCCAGAGTATGATAGAGTGGGTTCCCGGGTACAATCCCAGCCCCCTAAACTCCCCCCACCCGCCTAATGCAGACAGGGCCCGTGCGCAAAGCATAAACAATATCTTTAACAGATAACCCTAACCCTGAACATAACACCCAACCCTGTTCCTATTTCTCCCCTTAACACGTAAACCTCCCCGTGCGCCTAACTTTAACCTCTTATCCTAACGTTAATGCATAACCCATTTCCTGAGAACAACCCCATCCCATAATTCTAACCCTATCTCCTAGTCATCACTGTGACACCTAATCCCTAACCCTAATTCTAAACCGCTAACCCTAACCGTAACCCTACCTACAACCCTAACACTGACAGTAACCCTTACTTCTAACCCCAACGCTATGCCTAACAAAAACCCTAACCCTTGACCCTAACCCTTCACCCTAACCTCTAAGCCTTACCCTAACCCTTAACCCTAATCCTAATCCTAACCATTAAACCTAACCCTAGCTCTTAAAGCTAACCCTAAACCTTACCCTCACGACTAGACCTAACCCTGACACTAACCTAACACCTAACCCTAACCAGAACCCCTAAAGCTAACCCTGAACCCTATCCCTAACCCTAGCAGTAAACCTTAACCCTAAACCTAACCCGAACCCGTAACCCTATTCCTATCCTTTTACCCTGAAAGTAACCCCTAAACCTAACCCCTATACCTCACCCTAACTCTAACCCCAATCCTAATTCTAACCATACCCCTTCATAAAATACTAACTCCTAACCGCTAACCCTAACACTAACCAAAAACCCTAATCACTAATCCCTAACCCTAACGCTTAACCTTTACCCTAACCGTTAACCCTCACCCTAAATCTTAACACTGACCCTAACCTTCACCTTTAACTCTAAGCCTAACCCTTAACCCTACAGTAAGGAAGACCCTTAATGCTAATGGGATCCCTTATCCCTAACCCTAACACTACAGCTAAAAATAACCCTAACCTTGGATCCTTAAACCTAACCCCTAACACTTACTTTAACCCCAAACCCTAACCCTAATCCTAAGTATTAAACCTAACCCTATCTCTTAACCGTAACGCTAGCCCTTACCCTAACGCCTAGATCTAACCCTAAATCTAACCTACCGCCTAATCCTAACCTTAAGCCCTAATGCTAACACTAACCCTGAACCCTAAACCTACCCGTAACCCTTAACACTAACCCTATCCGTGAACCTAAAACCTGACCCTAACCATTACCCGCACCCAAGCATTTAACCCTGACCCTAACCCTAATCCTTAATGCTAACCTTAACTCTAAACCCTAAACCTAAGCCCAACACTTATCCCTAATCCCATCCCTTAACCCTAACCCTAACCCTAACCCTAATGGTAACCCCTAAACGTAACCCTAACCGTGACCAGTAAACCTAACCCTAACCTCTAACACAAACCATAGCACATAACTCTAACCCTAAAACTAACCCTAACACTAACACTAAAGCCTAAATCTTAACCTTAACCCTAAGCGTTAACTCTCACGCTAACCTTTAATCCTAACCCTAATCCTAATCTTCAACCCTAAACCTAACACTTAACCCTAACCCTGGACCAAACCCTAACCCCTCATCTTAACCCTAACTGTAAACCTCAACCATAAACCAAAGTGTAACCGTTAAACCTAAGAGTAACTTTTAACCCTAACCCTAATCCCTAACCCTAAGCCCTCACCCTAACACTAAACTTCATCCTTAACCCTAACCAGAATCCTAACCCTAAATCTAATTCTCAGACTTCTTGCTTTCTTAGAGTTTAGAAAGCCTGCAATCCTCCCATGCCATGCGTGAAAGGAGGCTCTACCACTTTGTCCTGCATGAAACCCACGGGCCCATACCCAGAGTATGATAGAGTGGGTTCCCGGGTACAATCCCAGCCCCCTAAACTCCCCCCGCCCGCCTAATGCAGACAGGGCCCGTGCGCTAAGCATAAACAATACCTTTACCAGATAACCCTAACCCTGAACATAACACCCAACCCTGTTCCTATTTCTCCCCTTAACACATAAACCTCACCTTGCGCCTAACTTTAACCTCTTATCCTAACGTTAATGCATAACCCATTTCCTGAGAACAACCCCTATCCCATAATTCTAACCCTATCTCCTAGTCATCACTGTGACACCTAATCCCTAACCCTAATTCTAAACCGCTAACCCTAACCGTAACCCTACCTACAACCCTAACACTGACAGTAACCCTTACTTCTAAACCCAACGCTATGCCTAACAAAAACCCTAACCCTTGACCCTAACCCTTCACCCTAACCCCTAAGACTTACCCTAACCCTTAACCCTAATCCTAATCCTAACCATTAAACCTAACCCTAGCTATTAAAGCTAACCCTAAACCTTACCCTCACGACTAGACCTAACCCTGACACTAACCTAACACCTAACCCTAACCAGAACCCCTAAAGCTAACCCTGAACCCTATCCGTAACCCCAGCAGTAAACTTTAACCCAAACCTAAGCCCAACCCGTAACCCTAATCCTATCCTTTTACCCTAAAACTAACCCCTAAACCTAACCCCTATACCTCACCCTAACTCTAACCCCAATCCTAATTCTAACCATACCCCTTCATAAAACACTAACTCCTAACCGCTAACCCTAACACTAACCAAAAACCCTAATCACTAATCCCTAACCCTAACGCTTAACCTTTACCCTAACCGTTAACCCTCACCCTAAATCTTAACACTTACCCTAACCTTAACCTTTAACTCTAAGCCTAACCCTTAACCCTACAGTAAGGAAGACCCTTAATGCTAATGGGATCCCTTATCCCTAACCCTAACACTACAGCTAAAAATAACCCTAACCTTGGATCCTTAAACCTAACCCCTAACACTTACTTTAACCCCAAACCCTAACCCTAATCCTAAGCATTAAACCTAACCCTATCTCTTAACCCTAACGCTAGCCCTTACCCTAACGCCTAGATCTAACCCTAAATCTAACCTACCGCCTAATCCTAACCTTAAGCCCTAATGCTAACACTAACCCTGAACCCTAAACCTACCCGTAACCCTTAACACTAACCCTATCCGTGAACCTTAACCCTGACCCTAACCTTTACCGCACCCAAGCATTTAACCCTGATTCTAACCCTAATCCTCAATGATAAACCTAACATTAAACCCTAACCCTAAGCCCAACACTTAACCCTAATCGTATCCCTTAACCCTAACCCTAACCCTAATGCTACCCCCTAAACGTAACCCTAACCGTGACCAGTAAACCTAACCCTAACCTCTAACACAAACCATAGCACATAACCCTAACCCTAAAACTAACCCTAACCCTAACCCTAACCCTAAACCCTAACTCTTAACCTTAACCCTAAGCGTTAACTCTCACGCTAACCTTTAATCCTAACCCTAATCCTAATCTTCAACCCTAAACCTAACACTTAACCCTAACCCTGGACCAAACTCTAACCCCTGATCTTAACCCTAACCGTAAACCTCAACCCTAAACCAAAGTGTAACCGTTAAACCTAAGAGTAACCTTTAACCCTAACCCTAATCCCTAACCCTAAGCCCTCACCCTAACACTAAACTTCATCCTTAACCCTAACCAGACTCCTAACCCTAAATCTAATTCTCAGACTTCTTGCTTTCTTAGAGTTTAGAAAGCCTGCAATCCTCCCATGCCATGCGTGAAAGGAGGCACTACCACTGTGTCCTGTATGAAACCCATGGGCCCATACCCAGAGTATGATAGAGTGGGTTCCCGGGTACAATCCCAGCCCCCTAAACTCCCCCCACCCGCCTAATGCAGACAGGGCCCGTGCGCAAAGCATAAACAATATCTTTAACAGATAACCCTAACCCTGAACATAACACCCAACCCTGTTCCTATTTCTCCCCTTAACACGTAAACCTCCCCGTGCGCCTAACTTTAACCTCTTATCCTAACGTTAATGCATAACCCATTTCCTGAGAACAACCCCATCCCATAATTCTAACCCTATCTCCTAGTCATCACTGTGACACCTAATCCCTAACCCTAATTCTAAACCGCTAACCCTAACCGTAACCCTACCTACAACCCTAACACTGACAGTAACCCTTACTTCTAACCCCAACGCTATGCCTAACAAAAACCCTAACCCTTGACCCTAACCCTTCACCCTAACCTCTAAGCCTTACCCTAACCCTTAACCCTAATCCTAATCCTAACCATTAAACCTAACCCTAGCTCTTAAAGCTAACCCTAAACCTTACCCTCACGACTAGACCTAACCCTGACACTAACCTAACACCTAACCCTAACCAGAACCCCTAAAGCTAACCCTGAACCCTATCCCTAACCCTAGCAGTAAACTTTATCCCTAAACCTAAGCCCAACCCGTAACCCTAATCCTATCCTTTTACCCTAAAACTAACCCCTAAACCTAACCCCTATACCTCACCCTAACTCTAACCCCAATCCTAATTCTAACCATACCCCTTCATAAAACACTAACTCCTAACCGCTAACCCTAACACTAACCAAAAACCCTAATCACTAATCCCTAACCCTAACGCTTAACCTTTACCCTAACCGTTAACCCTCACCCTAAATCTTAACACTGACCCTAACCTTAACCTTTAACTCTAAGCCTAACCCTTAACCCTACAGTAAGGAAGACCCTTAATGCTAATGGGATCCCTTATCCCTAACCCTAACACTACAGCTAAAAATAACCCTAACCTTGGATCCTTAAACCTAATCCCTAACACTTACTTTAACCCCAAACCCTAACCCTAATCCTAAGCATTAAACCTAACCCTATCTCTTAACCCTAACCCTAGCCCTTACCCTAACGCCTAGATCTAACCCTAAATCGAACCTACCGCCTAATCCTAACCTTAAGCCCTAATGCTAACACTAACCCTGAACCCTAAACCTACCCGTAACCCTTAACACTAACCCTATCCGTGAACCTTAACCCTGACCCTAACCATTACCCGCACCCAAGCATTTAACCCTGATTCTAACCCTAATTCTTAATGATAAACCTAACACTAAAACCTAACCCTAAGCCCAACACTTAACCCTAATCCTATCCCTTAACCCTAACCCTAACCCTAATGCTACCCCCTAAATGTAACCCTAACCGTGACCAGTAAACCTAACCCTAACCTCTAACACAAACCATAGCACATAACTCTAACCCTAAAACTAACCCTAACCCTAACCCTAAACCCTAACTCTTTTTTTTTTTTTTGTTTTTATGTGTTTTTTAATTTATTTTTTTTTTTATTATTTTTTTATTATATATATATTTTTTTTCAATTTAGTTTTACAGAATCAAAGAGTCTAACAGTATATCTTGTTAGATACAGTATGTCCTCATAATGTATACATTATTTCTTGTACAATGATATGAAATAATATGGGAAATATTCATGATAAATTATTAAGTGAACAGTGCAAGTTACAAACAATAGTTTCATATTTTTTAACCTTAACACTAAGCGTTAACTCTCACGCTAACCTTTAATCCTAACCCTAATCCTAATCTTAAACCCTAAACCTAACACTTAACCCTAACCCTGTACCAAACCCTAACCCCTCATCTTAACCCTAACCGTAAACCTCAACCCTAAACCAAAGTGGAACCGTTAAACCTAAGAGTAACATTTAACCCTAACCCTAATCCCTAACCCTAAGTCCTGACCCTAACACTAAACTTCATCCTTAACCCTAACCAGAATCCTAACCCTAAATCTAATTCTCAGACTTCTTGCTTTCTTAGAGTTTAGAAAGCCTGCAATCCTCCCATGCCATGCGTGAAAGGAGGCTCTACCACTGTGTCCTGCATGAAATCCACGGGCCCATACCCAGAGTATGATAGAGTGGGTTCCTGGGTACAATCCCAGCCCCCTAAACTCCCCCCGCCCGCCTAATGCCGACAGGGCCCGTGCGCTAAGCATAAACAATACCTTTAACAGATAACCCTAACCCTGAACATAACACCCAACCCTGTTCCTATTTCTCCCCTTAACACGTAAACTTCACCGTGCGCCTAACTTTAACCTCTTATCCTAACGTTAATGCATAACCCATTTCCTGAGAACAACCCCTATCCCATAATACTAACCCTATCTCCTAGTCATCACTGTGACACCTAATCCCTAACCCTAATTCTAAACCGCTAACTCTAATCGTAACCCTACCTACAACCCTAACACTGACAGTAGCCCTTACTTCTAACCCCAATGTTATGCCTAACAAAAACCCCAACCCTTGACCCTAACCCTTCACCCTAACCCCTAAGACTTACCCTAACCCTTAACTCAAATCCTAATCCTAACCATTAAACCTAACCCTAGCTCTTAAAGCTAACCCTAAACCTTACCCTCACGACTAGACCTAACCCTGACACTAACCTAACACTTAACCCTCACCAGAACCCCTAAAGCTAACCCTGAAACCTATCCCTAACCCTAGCAGTAAACTTTAACCCTAAACCTAAGCCCAACCCGTAACCCTAATCCTATCCTTTTACCCTAAAACTAACCCCTAAACCTAACCCCTATACCTCACCCTAACTCTAACCCCAATCCTAATTCTAACCATACCCCTTCATAAAACACTAACCGCTAACCTAACACTAACCAAAAACCCTAATCACTAATCCCTAACCCTAACGCTTAACCTTTACCCTAACCGTTAACCCTCACCCTAAATCTTAACACTGACCCTAACCTTAACCTTTAACTCTAAGCCTAACCCTTAACCCTACAGTAAGGAAGACCCTTAATGCTAATGGGATCCCTTATCCCTAACCCTAACACTACAGCTAAAAATAACCCTAAACTTGGATCCTTAAACCTAACCCCTAACACTTACTTTAACCCCAAACCCTAACCCTAATCCTAAGCATTAACCCTAACCCTATCTCTTAACCCTAACCCTAGCCCTTACCCCAACGCCTAGATCTAACCCTAAATCTAACCTACCGCCTAATCCTAAACTTAAGTCCTAATGCTAACTCTAACCCTGAACCCTAAACCTACCCGTAACCCTTAACACTAACCCTATCCGTGAACCTTAACCCTGACCCTAACCATTACCCGCACCCAAGCATTTAACCCTGACCCTACCCCTAATCCTTAATGATAACCCTAACACTAAACCCTAACCCTAAGCCCAACACTTATCCCTAATCCTATCCCTTAACCCTAACCCTAATGCTAACCCCTAAACGTAACCCTCACCGTGACCATTAAACCTAACCCTAACCTCTAACACAAACCATAGCACATAACTCTAACCCTAAAACTAACCCTAACCCTAACCCTAACCCTAAACCCTAACTCTTAACCTTAACCCTAAGCGTTAACTCTCACGCTAACCTTTAATCCTAACCCTAATCCTAATCTTCAACCCTAAACCTAACACTTAACCCTAACCCTGTACCAAACCCTAACCCCTCATCTTAACCCTAACCGTAAACCTCAACCCTAAACCAAAGTGTAACCGTTAAACCTAAGAGTAATCTTTAACCCTAACCCTAATCCCTAACCCTAAGCCCTCACCCTAACACTAAACTTCATCCTTAACCCTAACCAGAATCCAACCCTAAATCTCATTCTCAGACTTCTTGCTTTCTTAGAGTTTAGAAAGCCTGCAATCCTCCCATGCCATGCGTGAAAGGAGGCTCTACCGCTGTGTCCTGCATGAAACCCACGGGCCCATACCCAGAGTATGACAGAGTGGGTTCCCTGGTACAATCCCAGCCCCCTAAACTCCCCCCGCCCGCCTAATGCAGACAGGGCCCGTGCGCTAAGCATAAACAATACCTTTAACAGATAACCCTAACCCTGAACATAACACCCAACCCTGTTCCTATTTCTCCCCTTAACTCGTAAACCTCACCGTGCGCCTAACTTTAACCTCTTATCCTAACGTTAATGCATAACCCATTTCCTGAGAACAACCCCTATCCCATAATTCTAACCCTATCTCCTAGTCATCACTGTGACACCTAATCCCTAACCCTAATTCTAAACCGCTAACCCTAACCGTAACCCTATCTACAACCCTAACACTGACAGTAACCCTTACTTCTAACCCCAACGCTATGCCTAACAAAAACCCTAACCCTTGACCCTAACCCTTCACCCTAACCCGTAAGCCTTACCCTAACCCTTAACCCTAATCCTAATCCTAACCATTAAACCTAACCCTAGCTCTTAAAGCTGACGCTAAACCTTACCCTCACGACTAGACCTAACCCTGACACTAACCTTACACCTAACCCTAACCAGAACCCCTAAAGCTAACCCTGAACCTATCCCTAACCCTAGCAGTCAACTTTAATCCTAAACCTAAGCCCAACCCGTAACCCTAATCCTATCGTTTTACCCTAAAACTAACCCCTAAATCTAACACCTAAACCTCACCCTAACTCTAACGCCAATCCTAATTCTAACCATACCCCTTCATAAAACACTAACTACTAACCGCTAACCCTAACACTAACCAAAAAGCCTAATCACTAATCCCTAACCCTAACGCTTAACCTTTACCCTAACTGTTAACCCTCACTCTAAATCTTAACACTGACCCTAACCTTACCCTTTAACTCTAAGCCTAACCCTTAATCCTACAGTAAGGAAGACCCTTAATGCTAATGGGATCCCTTATCCCTAACCCTAACACTACAGCTAAAAATAACCCTAACCTTTGATCCTGAAACCTAACCCCTAACACTTACTTTAACCCCAAACCCTAACCCTAATCCTAAGTATTAAACCTAACCCTATCTCTTAACCCTAACGCTAGCCCTTACCCTAACGCCTAGATCTAACCCTAAATCTAACATACCACCTAATCCTAACCTTAAGCCCTAATGCTAACTCTAACCCTGAACCCTAAACCTACCCGTAACCCTTAACACTAACCCTATCCGTGAACCTTAACCCTGACCCTAACCATTACCCGCACCCAAGCATTTAACCCTGACCCTAACCCTAATCCTTAATGCTAACCCTAACACTAAACCCTAACCCTAAGCCCAACACTTAACCCTAATCCTATCCCTTAACCCTAACCCTAACCCTAGTGCTAACCCCTAAACGTAACCCTAACCGTCACCAGTAAACCTAAAAGTAACCGCTAACACAAATCATAGCACATAACTCTAACCCTAAAACTAACCCTAACCCTAACCCTAACCCTAAATCCTAACTCTTAACCTTAACCCTAAGCGTTAACTCTCACGCTAACCTTTAATCCAAACCCTAATCCTAATCTTCAACACTAAACCTAATACTTAACTCTAACGCTGTACCAAACCCTAACCCCTCATCTTAACCCTAACCGTAAACCTCAACCCTAAACCACAGTGGAACCGTTAAACCTAAGAGTAACCTTTAACCCTAACCCTAATCCCTAACCCTAAGCCCTCACCCTAACACTAAACTTCATCCTTAACCCTAACCAGAATCCTAACCCTAAATCTAATTCTCAGACTTCTTTCTTTCTTAGAGTTTAGAAAGCCTGCACTCCTCCCATGCCATGCGTGAAAGGAGGCTCTACCACTGTGTCCTGCATGAAACCCGTGGGCCCATACCCAGAGTATGATAGAGTGGGTTCCCGGGTACAATCCCAGCCCCCTAAACTCCCCCCGCCCGCCTAATGCAGACAGGGCCCGTGCGCTAAGCATAAACAATACCTTTAACAGATAACCCTAACCCTGAACATAACTCCCAACCCTGTTCCTATTTCTCCCCTTAACATGTAAACCTCACCGTGCGCCTAACTTTAACCTCTTATCCTAACGTTAATGCATAACCCATTTGTTGAGAACAACCCCTATCCCATAATTCTAACCCTATCTCCTAGTCATCACTGTGACACCTAATCCCTAACCCTAATTCTAAACCGCTAACCCTAACCGTAACCCTACCTACAAACCTAACACTGACAGTAACCCTTACTTCTAACCCCAATGCTATGCCTAACAAAAACCCTAACCCTTGACCCTAACCCTTCACCCTAACCCCTAAGCCTTACCCTAACCCTTAACCCTAATCCTAATCCTAACCATTAAACCTAACCCTAGCTCTTAAAGCTAACCCTAAACCTTACCCTCACGACTAGACCTAACCCTGACACTAACCTAACACCTAACCCTAACCAGAACCCCTAAAGCTAACCCTGAACCCTATCCCTAACCCTAGCAGTAAACTTTAACCCTAAACCTAAGCCCAACCCGTAACCCTAATCCTATCCTTTTACCCTAAAACTAACCCCTAAACCTAACCCCTACACCTCACGCTAACTCTAACCCCAATCCTAATTCTAACCATACCCCTTCATAAAACACTAACTCCTAACCGCTAACCCTAACACTAACCAAAAACCCTAATCACTAATCCCTAACCCTAACGCTTAACCTTTACCCTAACTGTTAACCCTCACCCTAAATCTTAACACTGACCCTAACCTAAAACTTTAACTCTAAGCCTATCCCTTAATCCTACAGTAAGGACGACCCTTAATGCTAATGGGATCCCTTATCCCTAAC
>NW_027182965.1:157500-162500 GCF_041146395.1 Eulemur rufifrons
AACCCTAATGCTAACCCCTAAACGAAACCCTAACCGTCACCAGTAAACCTAACCCTAACCTCTAACACAAAACATAGCACATAACTCTAACCCTAAAACTAACCCTAACTCTAAACCTAACCCTAAACCCTAACTCTTAACCTTAACCCTAAGTGTTAACTCTCACGCTATCCTATAATCCTAACCCTAATCCTAATCTTCAACCCTAAACCTTACACTTAACCCTAACCCTGTACCAAACCCTAACCCCTCATCTTAACCCTAACCGTAAACCTCAACCCTAAACCAAAGTGTAACCGTTAAACCTAAGAGTAACCTTTAACCCTAACCCTAATCCCTAACCCTAAGCCCTCACCCTAACACTAAACTTCATCCTTAACCCTAACCAGAATCCTAACCCTAAATCTAATTCTCAGACTTCTTGCTTTCTTAGAGTTTAGAAAGCCTGCAATCCTCCCATGCCATGCGTGAAAGGAGGCTCTACCACTGTGTCCTGCATGAAACCCACGGGCCCATACCCAGAGTATGATAGAGTGGGTTCCCGGGTACAATCCCAGCGCCCTAAACTCCCCCCGCCCGCCTAATGCAGACAGGGCCCGTGCGCTAAGCATAAACAATACCTTTAACAGATAACCCTAACCCTGAACATAACACCCAACCCTGTTCCTATTTCTCCCCTTAACACGTAAACCTCCCCGTGCGCCTAACTTTAACCTCTTATCCTAACGTTAATGCATAACCCATTTCCTGAGAACAACCCCTATCCCATAATTCTAACCCTATCTCCTAGTCATCACTGTGACACCTAATCCCTAACCGTAATTCTAAACCGCTAACCCTAACAGTAAGCCTACCTACAACCCTAACACTGACAGTAACCCTTACTTCTAACCCCAACGCTATGCCTAACAAAAACCCTAACCCTTGACCCTAACCCTTCACCCTAACCCCTAAGCCTTACCCTAACCCTTAACCCTAATCCTAATCCTAACCATTAAACCTAACCCTAGCTCTTAAAGCTAACCCTAAACCTTACCCTCACGACTAGACCTAACCCTGACACTAACCTAACACCTAACCCTAACCAGAACCCCTAAAGCTAACCCTGAACCCTATCCCTAACCCTAGCAGTAAACTTTAACCCTAAAACTAAGCCCAACCCGTAACCCTAATCCTATCCTTTTACCCTAAAACTAACCCCTAATCCTAACCGCTCTACCTCACCCTAACTCTAACCCCAATCCTAATTCTAACCATACCCCTTCATAAAACACTAACTCCTAACCGCTAACCCTAACACTAACCAAAAACCCTAATCACTAATCCCTAACCCTAATGCTTAACCTTTACCCTAACCGTTAACCCTCACCCTAAATCTTAACACTGACCCTAACCTTAATCTTTAATTCTAAGCCTAACCCTTAACCCTACAATAAGGAAGACCCTTAATGCTAATGGGATCCCTTATCCCTAACCCTAACACTACAGCTAAAAATAACCCTAACCTTGGATCCTTAAACCTAACCCCTAACACTTACCTTAACCCCTAACCCTAACCCTAATCCTAAGCATTAAAACTAACCCTATCTCTTAACCCTAACGCTAGCCCTTACCCTAACGCCTAGATCTAACCCTAAATCGAACCTACCGCCTAATCCTAACCTTAAGCACTAATGCTAACTCTAACCCTGAACCCTAAACCTACCCATAACACTTAACACTAACCCTATCCGTGAACCTTAACCCTGACCCTAACCATTACCCGCACCCAAGCATTTAACCATGACCCTAACCCTAATCCTTAATGATAACCCTAACACTAAACCCTAACCCTAAGCCCAACACTTATCCCTAATCTTATCCCTTAACCCTAACCGTAACCCTAATGCTATCCCCTAAACGTAACCCTAACCGTGACCAATAAACCTAACCCTAAACTCTAACACAAACCATAGCACATAACTCTAACCCTAAAACTAACCCTAACCCTAACCCTAACCATAAACCCTAACTCTTAACCTTAACACTAAGCGTTAACTCTCACGCTAACCTTTAATCCTAACCCTAATCCTAATCTTCAACCCTAAGCCTAACACTTAACCCTAACCCTGTACCAAACCCTAACCCCTCATCTTAACCCTAACTGTAAACCTCAACCCTAAACCAAAGTGTAACCGTTAAACCTAAGAGTAACCTTTAACCCTAACCCTAATCCCTAACCCTAAGCCCTCACCCTAACACTAAACTTCATCCTTAACCCTAACCATAATCCTAACCCTAAATCTAATTCTCAGACTTCTTGCTTTCTTAGAGTTTAGAAAGCCTGCAATCCTCCCATGCCATGCGTGAAAGGAGGCTCTACCACTGTGTCCTGCATGAAACCCACGGGCCCATACCCAGAGTATGATAGAGTGGGTTCCCGGGTACAATCCCAGCCCCCTAAACTCCCCCCGCCCGCCTAATGCAGACAGGGCCCGTGCGCTAAGCATAAACAATACCTTTAACAGATAACCCTAACCCTGAACATAACACCCAACCCTGTTCCTATTTCTCCCCTTAACACGTAAACCTCACCGTGCGCCTAACTTAACCTCTTATCCTAACGTTAATGCATAACCCATTTCCTGAGAACAACCCCTATCCCATAATTCTAACCCTATCTCCTAGTCATCACTGTGACACCTAATCCCTAACCCTAATTCTAAACCGCTAACCCTAACCGTAACCCTACCTACAACCCTAACACTGACAGTAACCCTTACTTCTAACCCCAACGCTATGCCTAACAAAAACCCTAACCCTTGACCCTAACCCTTCACCCTAACCCCTAAGCCTTACCCTAACACTTAACCCTAATCCTAAACCTAACCATTAAACCTAACCCTAGCTCTTAAAGCTAACCCTAAACCTTACCCTCACGACTAGACCTAACCGTGACACTAACCTAACACCTAACCCTAACCAGAACCCCTAAAGCTAACCCTGAACCCTGTCCCTAAACCTAGCAGTAAATTTTAACCCTTAACCTAAGCCCAACCCGTAACCCTAATCCTATCCTTTTACCCTAAAACTAACCCCTAAACCTAACCCCTATACCTCACCCTAACTCTAACCCCAATCCTAATTCTAACCATACCCCTTCATAAAACATTAACTCCAAACCGCTAACCCTAACACTAACCAAAAACCCTAATCACTAATCCCTAACCCTAACGCTTAACCTTTACCCTAACCGTTAACCCTCACCCTAAATCTTAACCCTGACCCTAACCTTAACGTTTAACTCTAAACCTAACCCTTAACCCCACAGTAAGGAAGACCCTTAATGCTAATGGGATCACTTATCCCTAACCCTAACACTACAGCTAAAAATAACCCTAACCTTGGATCCTTAAACCTAACCCCTAACACTTACTTTAACCCCAAACCCTAACCCTAATCCTAAGCATTAAACCTAACCCTATCTCTTAAGCCTAACGCTAGCCCTTACCCTAACGCCTAGATCTAACCCTAAATCTAACCTACCGCCTAATCCTAACCTTGAGCACTAATCCTAACACTAACCCTGAACACTAAACCTACCCGTAACCCTTAACACTAACCCTATCCGTGAACCTAAACCCTGACCCTAATCATTACCCGCACCCAAGCATTTAACCATGACCCTAACCCTAATCCTTAATGCTAACCTTAACACTAAACCCTAACTCTAAGCCCAACACTTAACCCTAATCCTATCCCTTAACCCTAACCCTAATGCTAACCCCTAAACGTAACCCTAACCGTGACCAGTAAACCTAACCCTAACCTCTAACACAAACCATAGCACATAACTCTAACCCTAAAACTAACCCTAACCTTAAATCTAACCCTAAACCCTAACACTTAACCTTAAACCTAAGCGTTAACTCTCACGCTAACCTTTAATCCTAACCCTAATCCTAATCTTCAACCCTAAACCTAACACTTAACCCTAACCCTGTACCTAACCCTAACCCGTCATCTTAACCCTAACCGTAAACCTCAACCCTAAACCAAAGTGTAACCGTTAAAATTAAGAGTAACTTTTAACCCTAACCCTAATCCCTAATCCTAAACCCTCACCCTAACACTAAACTTCATCCTTAACCCTAACCAGAATCCTAACCCTAAATCTAATTCTCAGACTTCTTGCTTTCTTAGAGTTTAGAAAGCCTGCAATCGTCCCATGCCATGCGTGAAAGGAGGGTCTACCACTGTGTCCTGCATGAAACCCACGGACCAATACACAGAGTATGATAGAGTGGGATCCCGGGTACAATCCCAGCCCCCTAAACTCCCCCCGCCCGCCTAATGCAGACAGGGCCTGTGCGCTAAGCATAAACAATACCTTTAACAGAGAACCCTAACCCTGAACATAACACCCAACCCTGTTCCTATTTCTCCCCTTAACATGTAAACCTCACCGTGCGCCTAACTTTAACCACTTATCCTAACGTTAATGCATAACCCATTTCCTGAGAACAACCCCTATCCCATAATTCTAACCCTATCTCCTAGTCATCACTGTGACACCTAATCGCTAACCCTAATTCTAAACCGCTAACCCTAACCGTAACCCTACCTACAACCCTAACACTGACAGTAACGCTTACTTCTAACCGCAACGCTATGCCTAACAAAAACCCTAACCCTTGACCCTAACACTTCACCCTAACCCCTAAGCCTTACCCTAACCCTTAACCCTAATCCTCATCCTAACCATTAAACCTAACCCTAGCTCTTAAAGCTAACCCTAAACCTTACCCTCACGACTAGGCCTAACTCTGACACTAACCTAACACCTAACCCTCACCAGAACCCCTAAAGCTAACCCTGAACCCTATCCCTAACCCTAGCAGTAAACTTTAACCCTAAACCTAAGCCCAACCCGTAACCCTAATCCTATCCTTTTACCCTAAAACTAACCCCTATACCTAACCCCTGTACCTGACCCTAACTCTAACCCCAATCCTAATTCT
>NW_027182965.1:167500-185000 GCF_041146395.1 Eulemur rufifrons
CTCACCCTAACTCTAACCCCAATCCTAATTCTAACCATACCCCTTCATAAAACACTAACTCCTAATCGCTAACCCTAACACTAACCAAAATCCCTAATCACTAATCCCTAACCCTAACGCTTAACCTTTACCCTAACCGTTAACCCTCACCCTAAATCTTAACACTGACCCTAACCTGAACCTTTAACTCTAAGCCTAACCCTTAACCCTACAGTAAGGAAGACCCTTAATGCTAATGGGATCCCTTATCCCTAACCCTAACACTACAGCTAAAAATAACCCTAACCTTTGATCCTGAAACCTAACCCCTAACACTTACTTTAACCCCAAACCCTAACCCTAATCCTAAGCATTAAACCTAACCCTATCTCTTAACCCTAACGCTAGCCCTTACCCTAATGCCTAGATCTAACCCTAAATCTAACCTACCGCCTAATCCTAACCTTAAGCCCTAATGCTAACACTAACCCTGAACCCTAAACCTACCCGTAACCCTTAACACTAACCCTATCCGTGAACCTTAACCCTGACCCTAACCATTACCCGCAACCAAGCATTTAACCCTGACCCTACCCCTAATCCTTAATGATAACCCTAACACTAAACCCTAACCCTAAGCCCAACACTTATCCCTAATCCTATCACTTAACCCTAACCATAAGCCTAACCCTAATGTTACCCCCTAAACCTAACCCTAGCCGTGACCAGTAAACCAAACCCTAACCTCTAACACAAACCATAGCACATAACTCTAACTCTAAAACTAACCCTAACCCTAACCCTAACCCTAAACCCTAACTCTTAACCTTAACACTAAGCGTTAACTCTCACGCTAACCTTTAATCCTAACCCTAATCCTAATCTTCAACCCTAAACCTAACACTTAACCCTAACCCTGTACCAAACCCTAACCCCACATCTTAACCCTAACCGTAAACCTCAACCCTAAACCAAAGTGTAACCGTTAAACCTAAGGGTAACCTTTAACCCTAACCCTAATCCCTAACCCTAAGCCCTCACCCTAACACTAAACTTCATCCTTAACCCTAACCATAATCCTAACCCTAAATCTAATTCTCAGACTTCTTGCTTTCTTAGAGTTTAGAAAGCCTGCAATCCTCCCATGCCATGCGTGAAAGGAGGCTCTACCACTGTGTCCTGCATGAAACCCACGGGCCCATACCCAGAGTATGATAGAGTGGGTTCCCGGGTACAATCCCAGCCCCCTAAACTCCCCCCGCCCGCCTAATGCAGACAGGGCCCGTGCGCTAAGCATAAACAATACCTTTAACAGATAACCCTAACCCTGAACATAACACCCAACCCTGTTCCTATTTCTCCCCTTAACACGTAAACCTCACCGTGCGCCTAACTTTAACCTCTTATCCTAACGTTAATGCATAACCCATTTCCTGAGAACAACCCCTATCCCATAATTCTAACTCTATCTCCTAGTCATCACTGTGACACCTAATCCCTAACCCTAATTCAAAACCGCTAACCCTAACCGTAACCCTACCTACAACCCTAACACTGACAGTAACCCTTACTTCTAACCCCAACGCTATGCCTAACAAAAACCCTAACCCTTGACCCTAACCCTTCACCCTAACCCCTAAGCCTTGCCCTAACCCTTAACCCTAATCCTAATCCTAACCATTAAACCTAACCCTAGCTCTTAAAGCTAACCCTAAACCTTACCCTCACGACTAGACCTAATCCTGACACTAACCTAACACCTGACCCTAACCAGACCCCTAAAGCTAACCCTGAACCCTATCCCTAACCGTAGCAGTAAACTTTAACCCTAAACCTAAGCCCAACCCGTAACCCTAATCCTATCCTTTTACCCTAAACCTAACCCCTATACCTCACCCTAACTCTAACCCCAATCCTAATTCTAACCATACCCCTTCATAAAACACTAACTCCTAACCGCTAACCCTAACACTAACCAAAAACCCTAATCACTAATCCCTAACCCTAACGCTTAACCTTTACCCTAACCGTTAACCCTCACCCTAAATCTTAACACTGACCCTAACTTTAACCTTTAACTCTAAGCCTAACCCTTAACCCTACAGTAAGGAAGACCCTTAATGCTAATGGGATCCCTTATCCCTAACCCTAACACTACAGCTAAAAATAACCGTAACCTTTGATCCTGAAACCTAACCCCTAACACTTACTTTAACCCCAAACCCTAACCCTAATCCTAAGCATTAAACCTAACCCTATCTCTTAACCCTAACGCTAGCCCTTACCCTAATGCCTAGATCTAACCCTAAATCGAACCTACCGCCTAATCCTAACCTTAAGCCCTAATGCTAACTCTAACCCTGAACCCTAAACCTACCCGTAACCCTTAACACTAACCCTATCCGTGAACCTTAACCCTGACCCTAACCATTACCCGCACCCAAGCATTTAACCCTGACCCTACCCCTAATCCTTAATGATAACCCTAACACTAAACCCTCACCCTACTCCCAACACTTAACCCTAATCCTATCCCTTAACCCTAACCCTAATGCTGACCCCGAAACGTAACCCTCACCGTGCCAGTAAACCTAACCCTAACCTCTAACACAAACCATAGCACATAACTCTAACCCTAAAACGAACCCTAAACCTAACCCTTACCCCTAACTCTTAAGCTTAACCCTAAGTGTTAACTCTCACGCTAACCTTTAATCCTAACCCTAATCCTAATCTTCAACCCTAAACCTTACACTTAAACCTAACCCTGTACCAAACCCTAACCCCTCATCTTAACACTAACGGTAAACCTCAACCCTAAATAAAGTGTAACCGTTAAACCTAAGAGTAACTTTTAACCCTAACCCTAAGCCCTAACCCTAAGCCCTCACCCTAACACTAAACTTCATCCTTAACCCTAACCATAATCCTAACCCTAAATCTAATTCTCAGACTTCTTGCTTTCTTAGAGTTTAGAAAGCCTGCAATCCTCCCATGCCATGCGTGAAAGGAGGCTCTACCACTGTGTCCTGCATGAAACCCACTGGCCCATACCCAGAGTATGATAGAGTGGGTTCCCGGGTACAATCCCAGCCCCCTAAACTCCCCCCGCCCGCCTAATGCAGACAGGGCCCGTGCGCTAAGCATAAACAATACCTTTAACAGATAACCCTAACCCTGAACATAACACCCAACCCTGTTCCTATTTCTCCCCTTAACACGTAAACCTCACCGTGCGCCTAACTTTAACCTCTTATCCTAACGTTAATGCATAACCCATTTCCTGAGAACAACCCCTATCCCATAATTCTAACCCTATCTCCTAGTCATCACTGTGAAACCTAATCCCTAACCCTAATTCTAAACCGCTAACCCTAACCGTAACCCTACCTACAACCCTAACACTGACAGTAACCTTACTTGTAACCCCAACGCTATGCCTAACAAAAACCCTAACCCTGCACCCTAACCCCTAAGCCTTACCCTAACCCTTAACCCTAATCCTAATCCTAACCATTAAACCTAACCCTAGCTCTTAAAGATAACCCTGAACCTTGCCCTCACGACTAGACCTAACCCTGACACTAACCTAACACCTAACCCTAAGGAGAACCCCTAAAGCTAAGCCTGAACCCTATCCCTAACCCTAGCAGTAAACTTTAACCCTAAAGCTAAGCCCAACCCGTAACCCTAATCCTGTCCTTTTACCCTAAAACTAACCCCTAAACCTAACCCCTATAAATCACCCTAACTCTAACCCCAATCCTAATTCTAACCATACCCCTTCATAAAACACTAACTCCTAACCGCTAACCCTAACACTAACCAAAAACCCTAATCACTAATCCCTAACCCTAACGCTTAACCTTTACCCTAACCGTTAACCCTCACCCTAAATCTTAACACTGACCCTAACCTTAACCTTTAACTCTAAGCCTAACCCTTAACCCTACAGTAAGGAAGACCCTTAATGCTAATGGGATCCCTTTTCCGTAACCCTAACACTACAGCTAAAAATAAAAGTAACCTTTCATCCTTAAACCTAACCCCTAACACTTACTTTAACCCCAAACCCTAACCCTAATCCTAAGCATTAAACCTAACCCTATCTCTTAACCCTAATGCTAGCCCTTACCCGAACGCCTAGATCTAACACTATATCGAACCTACCGCCTAATCCTAACCTGAAGCCCTAATGCTAACTCTAACTCTGAACCCTAAACCTACCCGTAACCCTTAACACTAACCCTATCCGTGAACCTTAACCCTGACCCTAACCATTACCCGCACCCAGGCATTTAACCCTGACCCTACCCCTAATCCTTAATGATAAACCTATCACTAAATCCTAACCCTAAGGCCAACACTTTACCGTAATCCTATCCCTTAACCCTAACCCTAACCCTAACCCTAACCCTAATGCTAACCCCTAAACGTAACCCTAACCATCACCAGTAAACCAAACCCTAACCTCTAACACAAACCATAGCACATAACTCTAACCCTAAAACTAACCCTAACCCTAAACCTAACCCTAAACCCTAACTCTTAACCTTAACACTAAGCGTTAACTCTCACGCTATCCTATAATCCTAACCCTAATCCTAATCTTCAACCCTAAACCTTACACTTAACCCTAACCCTGTACCAAACCCTAACCCCTCATCTTAACCCTAACTGTAAACCTCAACCCTAAACCAAAGTGTAACCATTAAACCTAAGAGTAACCTTTAACCCTAACCCTAATCCCTAACCCTAAGCCCTCACCCTAACACTAAACTTCATCCTTAACCCTAACCATAATCCTAACCCTAAATCTAATTCTCAGACTTCTTGCTTTCTTAGAGTTTAGAAAGCCTGCCATCCTCCCATGCCATGCGTGAAAGGAGGCTCTACCACTGTGTCCTGTATGAAACCCACGGGCCTATACCCAGAGTATGATAGAGTGGGTTCCCGGGTACAATCCCAGCCCCCAAAACTCCCCCCCGCCCGCCTAATGCAGACAGGGCCCGTGCGCTAAGCATAAACAATACCTTTAACAGATAACCCTAACCCTGAACATAACACCCAACCCTGTTCCTATTTCTCCCCTTAACACGTAAACTTCACCGTGCGCCTAACTTTAACCTCTTATCCTAACGTTAATGCATAACCCATTTCCTGAGAACAACCCCTATCCCATAATTCTAACCCTATCTCCTAGTGATCACTGTGACACCTAATCCCTAACCCTAATTCTAAACCGCTAACCCTAACCGTAACCCTACCTACAACCCTGACACTGACAGTAACCCTTACTTCTAACCCCAACGCTATGCCTAACAAAAACACTAACCCTTCACACTAACCCCAAAGCCTTACCCTAACCCTTAACCCTAATCCTAATCCTAACCATTAAACCTAACCCTAGCTCTTAAAGCTAACCCTAAACCATACCCTCACGACTAGACCTAACGCTGACACTAACCTAACACCTAACCCTAAGCAGAACCCCTAAAGCTACGCCTGAACCCTATCCCTAACCCTAGCAGTAAACTTTAACCCTAAACCTAAGCCCAACCCGTAACCCTAATCCTATCCTTTTACCCTAAAACTAACCCCTAAACCTAACCCCTATACCTCACCCTAACTCTAACCCCAATCCTAATTCTAACCATACCCCTTCATAAAACACTAACTCCTAACCGCTAACCCTAACACTAACCAAAAATCCTAATCACTAATCCCTAACCCTAACGCTTAACCTTTACCCTAACCGTTAACCCTCACCCTAAATCTTAACACTGACCCTATCCTGAACCTTTAACTCTAAGCCTAACCCTTAACCCTACAGTAAGGAAGACCCTTAATGCTAATGGGATCCCTTATCCCTAACCCTAACACTACAGCTAAAAATAACCCTAACCTTTGATCCTTAAACCTAACCCCTAACACTTACTTTAACCCCAAACCCTAACCCTAATCCTAAGCATTAAACCTAATCCTATCTCTTAACCCTAACGCTAGCCCTTACCCTAACGCCTAGATCTAACCCTAAATATAACCTACCGCCTAATCCTAACCTTAAGCCCTAATGCTAACTCTAACCCTGAACCCTAAACCTACCCGTAACCCTTAACACTAACCCTATCCGTGAACCTTAACCCTGACCCTAACTATTTCCCGCACCCAAGCATTTAACCCTGACCCTAACCCTAATCTTAATGATAACCCTAACACTAAACCCTCACCCTACGCCCAACACTTAACCCTAATCCTATCCTTTAACCCTAACCCTAACCTAACCCTAACCCTAACCCTAACCCCTAACCCTAACCCTAACCCCTAACCCCAACCCCAACCCCAACCCAACCCCTAACCCTAACCTAACCCTAACCCTAACCCCTAACCCTAACCCTAAACCCTAACCCTAACCAAACCCTAACCCTAACACTAACCCCTAACCCTAACCCCTAACCCTAACCCTAACCCTTAACCCTAACCCTAACCACTAACCCTAACCCCAACCCTAAACCTAACCCTAACCCCTAACCCTAACCCTAACCCTAACCCTAGCTCTTAAAGCTAACCCTAAACCTTACCCTCACGACTAGACCTAACCCTGACACTAACCTAACACCTGACCCTAACCAGACCCCTAAAGCTAACCCTGAACCCTATCCCTAACCCTAGCAGTAAACTTTAACCCTAAACCTAAGCCCAACCCGTAACCCTAATCCTGTCCTTTTACCTTAAACCTAACCCCTATTCCACACCCTAACTCTAACCCCAATCCTAATTCTAACCATAACCCTTCATAAAACACTAACTCCTAACCGCTAACCCTAACACTAACCAAAAACCCTAATCACTAATCCCTAACCCTAACGCTTAACCTTTACCCTAACCGTTAACCCTACCCCAAATCTTAACACTGACCCTAACCTTAACCTTTAACTCTAAGCCTAACCCTTAACCCTACAGTAAGGAAGAACCTTAATGCTAATGGGATCCCTTATCCCTAACCCTAACACTACAGCTATAAATAACCCTAACCTTTGATCCTTAAACCTAACCCCTAACACTTACTTTAACCCCAAACCCTAACCCTAATCCTAAGCATTAAACCTAACCCTATCTCTTAACCCTAACGCTAGCCCTTACCCTAACGCCTAGATCTAACCCTAAATCGAACCTACCGCCTAATCCTAACCTTAAGGCCTAATGCTAACTCTAACCCTGAACCCTAAACCTACCCGTAACCCTTAACACTAACCCTATCCGTCACCCTTAACCCCGACCCTAACCATTACCCGCACCAAAGCATTTAACCCTGACCCTACCCCTAATCCTTAATGATAACCCTAACACTAAACCCTAACCCTAAGCCCAACACTTATCCCTAATCCTATCCCTTAACCCTAACCTAATGCTAACCCCTAAACGTAACCCTAACCATGACCAGTAAACCTAATCCTAACCTCTAACACAAACCATAGCTCTAAACTAACTGAAACTAACCCTATCCCTAACCCTAACCCTAAACCCTAACTCTTAACCTTAACCCTAAGCGTTAACTCTCACGCTAACCTTTAATCCTAACCCTAATCCTAATCTTCAACACTAAACCTAACACTTAACCCTAACCCTGTACCAAACCCTAACCCCTCATATTAACCCTAACCGTAAACCTCAACCCTAAACCAAAGTGTAACCGTTAAACCTAAGAGTAACCTTTAACCCTAACCCTAATCCCTAACCCTAAGCCCTCACCCTAACACTAAACTTCATCCTTAACCCTAACCATAATCCTAACCCTAAATCTAATTCTCAGACTTCTTGCTTTCTTAGAGTTTAGAAAGCCTGCAATCCTCCCATGCCATGGGTGAAAGGAGGCTCTACCACTGTGTCCTGCATGACACCCACGGGCCCATACCCAGAGTATGATAGAGTGGGTTCCCGGGTACAATCCCAGCCCCCTAAACTCCCCCCGCCCGCCTAATGCAGACAGGGCCCGTGCGCTAAGCATAAACAATACCTTTAACAGATAACCCTAACCCTGAACAGAACAACCCAACCCTGTTCCTATTTCTCCCCTTAACACGTAAACCTCACCGTGCGCCTAACTTTAACCTCTTATCCTAACGTTAATGCATAACCCATTTCCTGAGAACAACCCCTATCCCATAATTCTAACCCTATCTCCTAGTCATCACTGTGACACCTAATCCCTAACCCTAATTCTAAACCGCTAACCCTAATCGTAACCCTACCTACAACCCTAACACTGACAGTAACCCTTACTTCTAACCCCAACGCTATGCCTAACAAAAACCCTAACCTTGACCCTAACCCTTCACCCTAACCCCTATGCCTTACCCTAACCCTTAACCCTAATCCTAATCCTAACCATTAAACCTAACCCTAGCTCTTAAAGCTAACCCTAAACCTTACTCTCACGACTAGACCTAACCCTGACACTAACCTAACACCTAAGCCTATCCAGAACCCCTAAAGCTAACCCTGAACTCTATCCCTTACCCTAGCAGTAAACTTTAACCCTAAACCTAAGCCCAACCCGTAACCCTAATCCTATCCTTTTACCCTAAACCTAACCGCTATACCTCACCCTAACTCTAACCCCAATCCTAATTCTAACCATACCCCTTCATAAAACACTAAAACCTAACCGCTAACCCTAACACTAACCAAAAACCCTAATCACTAATCCCTAACCCTAACGCTTAACCTTTACCCTAACCGTTAACCCTCACCCTAAATCTTAACACTGACCCTAACCTTAACCTTTAACTTTAAGCCTAACCCTTAACCCTACAGTAAGGAAGACCCTTAATGCTAATGGGATCCCTTATCCCTAACCCTAACACTACAGCTAAAAATAACCCTAACCTTGGATCCTTAAACCTAACCCCTAACACTTACTTTAACCCCAAACCCTAACCCTAATCCTAAGCATTAAACCTAACCCTATCTCTTAACCCTAACGCTAGCCCTTACCCTAACGCCTAGATCTAACCCTAAATATAACCTACCGCCTAATCCTAACCTTAAGCCCTAATGCTAACTCTAACCCTGAACCCTAAACCTACCCGTAACCCTTAACACTAACCCTATCCGTGAACCTTAACCCTGACCCTAACCATTACCCGCACCCAAGCATTTAACCCTGACACTACCCCTAATCCTTAATGATAACCCTAACACTAAACCCTCACACTACTCCCAACACTTAACCCTAATCCTGTCCCTTAACCCTAACCCTAATGCTAACCCCTAAACGTAACCCTCACCGTGACCAGTAAACCTAACCCTAACCTCTAACACAAACCATAGCACATAACTCTAACCCTAAAACGAACCCTAACCCTAACCCTAACCCCTAACTCTTAAATTTAACCCTAAGCGTTAACTCTCACGCTAACCTTTAATCCTAACCCTAATCCTAATCTTCAACCCTAAACCTAACACTTAACCCTAACCCTGTACCAAACCCTAACCCCTCATCTTAACCCTAACGGTAAACCTCAACCCTATACCAAAGTGTAACCATTAAACCTAAGAGTAACCTTTAACCCTAACCCTAACCCCTAACCCTAAGCCCTCACCCTAACACTAAACATCATCCTTAACCCTAACCATAATCCTAACCCTAAATCTAATTCTCAGACTTCTTGCTTTCTTAGAGTTTAGAAAGCCTGCAATCCTCCCATGCCATGCGTGAAAGGAGGCTCTACCACTGTGTCCTGCATGAAACCCACGGGCCCATACCCAGAGTATGATAGAGTGGGTTCCCGAGTACAATCCCAGCCCCCTAAACTCCCCCCGCACGCCTAATGCAGACAGGGCCCGTGCGCTAATCATAAACAAAACCTTTAACAGATAACCCTAACCCTGAACATAACACCCAACCCTGTTCCTATTTCTCCCCTTAACACGTAAACCTCACCGTGCGCCTAACTTTAACCTCTTATCCTAACGTTAATGCATAACCCATTTCCTGAGAACAACCCCTATCCCATAATTCTAACCCTATCTCCTAGTCATCACTGTGACACCTAATCCCTAACCCTAATTCTAAACCGCTAACCCTAACCGTAACCCTACCTACAACCCTAACACTGACAGTAACCCTTACTTCTAACCCCAACGCTATGCCTAACAAAAACCCTAACCCTGCACCCTAACCCCTAAGCCTTACCCTAACCCTTAACCCTAATCCTAATCCTAACCATTAAACCTAACCCTAGCTCTTAAAGATAACCCTGAACCTTGCCCTCACGACTAGACCTAACCCTGACACTAACCTAACACCTAACCCTAACCAGAACCCCTAAAGCTAACCCTGAACCCTATCCCTAACCCTAGCAGTAAACTTTAACCCTAAACCTAAGCCCAACCCGTAACCCTAATCCTATCCTTTTACCCTAAAACTAACCCCTAAACCTAACCCCTATACCTCACCCTAACTCTAACCCCAATCCTAATTCTAAACATACCCCTTCATAAAACACTAACTCCTAACCGCTAACCCTAACACTAACCAAAAACCCTAATCACTAATCCCTAACCCTAACGCTTAACCTTTACCCTAACCGTTAACCCTCACCCTAAATCTTAACACTGACCCTAACCTTAACCTTTAACTCTAAGCCTAACCCTTAACCCTACAGTAAGGAAGACCCTTAATGCTAATGGGATCCCTTTTCCGTAACCCTAACACTACAGCTAAAAATAACAGTAACCTTTCATCCTTAAACCTAACCCCTAACACTTACTTTAACCCCAAACCCTAACCCTAATCCTAAGCATTAAACCTAACCCTATCTCTTAACCCTAACGCTAGCCCTTACCCGAACGCCTAGATCTAACCCTAAATCGAACCTACCGCCTAATCCTAACCTTAAGCCCTAATGCTAACTCTAACCCTGAACCCTAAACCTACCCGTAACCCTTAACACTAACCCTATCCGTGAACCTTAACCCTGACCCTAACCATTACCCGCACCCAGGCATTTAACCCTGACCCTACCCCTAATCCTTAATGATAACCCTAACACTAAACCCTAACCCTAAGCCCAACACTTAACCGTAATCCTATCCCTTAAGCCTAACCCTAACCCTAATGCTAACCCCTAAACGTAACCCTAACCGTCACCAGTAAACCTAACCCTAACCTCTAACACAAACCATAGCACATAACTCTAACCCTAAAACTAACCCTAACCCTAAACCTAACCCTAAACCCTAACTCTTAACCTTAACACTAAGCGTTAACTCTCACGCTATCCTATAATCCTAACCCTAATCCTAATCTTCAACCCTAAACCTTACACTTAACCCTAACCCTGTACCAAACCCTAACCCCTCATCTTAACCCTAACCGTAAACCTCAACCCTAAACCAAAGTGTAACCGTTAAACCTAAGAGTAACCTTTAAACCTAACCCTAATCCCTAACCCTAAGCCCTCACCCTAACACTAAACTTCATCCTTAACCCTAACCATAATCCTAACCCTAAATCTAATTCTCAGACTTCTTGCTTTCTTAGAGTTTAGAAAGCCTGCAATCCTCCCATGCCATGCGTGAAAGGAGGCTCTACCACTGTGTCCTGTATGAAACCCACGGACCCATACCCAGAGTATGATAGAGTGGGTTCCCGGGTACAATCCCAGCCCCCAAAACTCCCCTCCGCCCGCCTAATGCAGACAGGGCCCGTGCGCTAACATAAACAATACCTTTAACAGATAACCCTAACCCTGAACATAACACCCAACCCTGTTCCTATTTCTCCCCTTAACACGTAAACGTCACCGTGCGCCTAACTTTAACCTCTTATCCTAACATTAATGCATAACCTATTTCCTGAGAACACCCCCTATCCCATAATTCTAACCCTATCTCCTAGTCATCACTGTGACACCTAATCCCTAACCCTAATTCTAAACCGCTAACCCTAACCGTAACCCTACCTACAACCCTAACACTGACAGTAACCCTTACTTCTAACCCTAACGCTATGCCTAACAAAAACCCTAACCCTTGACCCTAACCCTTCACCCTAACCCCTAAGACTTACCCTAACCCTTAACCCTAATCCTAATCCTAAACGTTAAACCTAACCCTAGCTCTTAAAGCTAACCCTAAACCTTACCCTCACTCCTAGACCTAACCCTGACACTAACCTAACACTTAACCCTCACCAGAACCCCTAAAGCTAACCCTGAACCCTATCCCTAACCCTAGCAGTAAACTTTAACCCTAAACCTAAGCCCAACCCGTAACCCTAATCCTATCCTTTTACCCTAAAACTAACCCCTAAACCGAACCCCTATACCTCACCATAACTCTAACCCCAATCCTAATTCTAACCATACCCCTCATAAAACACTAACCCCTAACCTAACACTAACCAAAAACCCTAATCACTAATCCCTAACCCTAACACTCAACCTTTACCCTAACCGTTAACCCTCACCCTAACTCTTAACACTGACCCTAACCTTAACCTTTAACTCTAAGCCTAACCCTTAACCCTACAGTAAGGAAGACCCTTAATGCTAATGGGATCCCTTATCCCTAACCCTAACACTACAGCTAAAAATAACCCTAACCTTGGATCCTGAAACCTAACCCCTAACACTTACTTTAACCCCAAACCCTAACCCTAATCCTAAGCATTAAACCTAACCCTATCTCTTAACCCTAACGCTAGCCCTTACCCTAAGGCCAAGATCTAACCCTAAGTCTAACCTACCGCCTAATCCTAACCTTAAGCCCTAATGCTAACTCTAACCCTGAACCCTAAACCTACCCGTAACCCTTAACACTAACCCTATCCATGAACCTTAACCCTGACCCTAACCATTACCCGCACCCAAGCATTTAACCCTGACCCTACCCCTAATCCTTAATGATAACCCTAACACTAAACCCTAACCCTAAGCCCAACACTTATCCCTAATCCTATCCCTTAACCCTAACCCTAACCCTAATGCTACCCCCTAAACGTAACCCTAATCGTGACCAGTAAACCTAACCCTAACCTCTAACACAAACCATAGCACATAACTCTAAACCTAAAACTAACCCTAACCCTTACCCTAAACCCTGACTCTTAACCTTAACCCTAAGCGTTAACTCTCACGCTTACCTTTAATCCTAACCCTAATCCTAATCTTCAACCCTAAACCTAACACTTATCCCTAACCCTGTACCAAACCCTAACCCCTCATCTTAACCCTAACCGTAAACCTCAACCCTAAACCAAAGTGTAACCGTTAAACCTAAGAGTAACCTTTAACCCTAACCCTAATCCCTAACCCTAAGCCCTCACCCTAACACTAAACTTCATCCTTAACCCTAACCATAATCCTAACCCTAAATCTAATTCTCAGACTTCTTGCTTTCTTAGAGTTTAGAAAGCCTGCAATCCTCCCATGCCATGCGTGAAAGGAGGCTCTACCACTGTGTCCTGCATGAAACCCACGGGCCCATAGCCAGAGTATGATAGAGTGGGTTCCCGGGTATAATCCCAGCCCTCTAAACTCCCCGCCCGCCTAATGCAGACAGGGCCCGTGCGCTAAGCATAAACAATACCTTTAACAGATAACCCTAACCCTGAACATAACAACCCAACCCTGTTCCTATTTCTCCCCTTAACACGTAAACCTCACCGTGCGCCTAACTTTAACCTCTTATCCTAACGTTAATGCATAACCCATTTCCTGAGAACAACCCCTATCCCATAATTCTAACCCTATCTCCTAGTCATCACTGTGACACCTAATCCATAACCCTAATTCTAAACCGCTAACCCTAACCGTAACCCTACCTACAACCCTAACACTGACAATAACCCTTACTTCTAACCCCAACGCTATGCCTAACAAAAACCCTAACCCTTGACCCTAACCCTTCACCCTAACCCCTAAGCCTTACCCTAACCCTTAACCCTAATCCTAATCCTAACCATTAAACGTAACCCTAGCTCTTAAAGCTAACCCTAAACCTTACCCTCACGACTAGACCTAACCATGACACTAACCTAACACCTAACACTATCCAGAACCCCTAAAGCTAACCCTGAACCCTATCCCTTACCCTAGCAGTAAACTTTAACCCTAAACCTAAGCCCAACCCGTAACCCTAATCCTATCCTTTTACCCTAAACCTAACCCCTATACCTCACCCTAACTCTAACCCCAATCCTAATTCTAACCATACCCCTTCATAAAACACTAACTCCTAACCGCTAACCCTAACACTAACCAAAAACCCTAATCACTAATCCCTAACCCTAACGCTTAACCTTTACCCTAACTGTTAACCCTCACCCTAACTCTTAACACTGACCCTAACCTTAACCTTTAACTCTAAGCCTAACCCTTAACCCTACAGTAAGGAAGACCCTTAATGCTAATGGGATCCCTTATCCCTAACCCTAACACTACAGCTAAAAATAACCCTAACCTTGGATCCTGAAACCTAACCCCTAACACTTACTTTAACCCCAAACCCTAACCCTAATCCTAAGCATTAAACCTAACCCTATCTCTTAACCCTAACGCTAGTCCTTACCCGAACGCCTTGATCTAACCCTAAATCGAACCTACCGCCTAATCGTAACCTTAAGCCCTAATGCTAACTCTAACCCTGAACCCTAAACCTACCCGTAACCCTTAACACTAACCCTATCCGTGAACCTTAACCCTGACCCTAACCATTACCCGCACCCAGGCATTTAACCCTGACCCTACCCCTAATCCTTAATGATAACCTTAACACTAAACCCTAACCCTAAGGCCAACACTTAACCGTAATCCTATCCCTTAACCCTAACCCTAACCCTAACCCTAATGCTAACCCCTAAACGTAACCCTAACTGTCACCAGTAAACCTAACCCTAACCTCTAACACAATCCATAGCACATAACTCTAACCCTAAAACTAACCCTAACCCTAAACCTAACCCTAAACCCTAACTGTTAACCTTAACCGTAAGCGTTAACTCTCACGCTATCCTATAATCCTAACCCTAATCCTAATCTTCAACCCTAAACCTTACACTTAACCCTAACCCTGTACCAAACCCTAACCCCTCATCTTAACCCTAACCGTAAACCTCAACCCTAAACCAAAGTGTAACCGTTAAACCTAAGAGTAACCTTTAACCCTAACCCTAATCCCTAACCCTAAGCCCTCACCCTAACACTAAACTTCATCCTTAACCCTAACCGGAATCCTAACCCTAAATCTAATTCTCAGACTTCTTGCTTTCTTAGAGTTTAGAAAGCCTGCAATCCTCCCATGCCATGCGTGAAAGGAGGCTCTACCACTGTGTCCTGTATGAAACCCACGGACCCATAGCCAGAGTATGATAGAGTGGGTTCCCGGGTACAATCCCAGCCCCCAAAACTTCCCCCCGCCCGCCTAATGCAGACAGGGCCCGTGCGCTAAGCATAAACAATACCTTTAACAGATAACCCTAACCCTGAACATAACACCCAAGCCTGTTCCTATTTCTCCACTTAACACGTAAACCTCACCGTGCGCCTAACTTTAACCTCTTATCCTAACGTTAATGCATAACCTATTTCCTGAGAACAACCCCTATCCCATAATTCTAACCCTATCTCCTAGTCATCACTGTGACACCTAATCCATAACCCTAATTCTAAACCGCTAACCCTAACCGTAACCCTACCTACAACCCTAACACTGACAGTAACCCTTACTTCTAACCCCAACGCTATGCCTAACAAAAACCCTAACCCTTGACCCTAACCCTTCACCCTAACCCCTAAGCCTTACCCTAACCCTTAACCCTAATCCTAATCCTAACCATTAAACGTAACCCTAGCTCTTAAAGCTAACCCTAAACCTTACCCTCACGACTAGACCTAACCATGACACTAACCTAACACCTAACACTATCCAGAACCCCTAAAGCTAACCCTGAACCCTATCCCTTACCCTAGCAGTAAACTTTAACCCTAAACCTAAGCCCAACCCGTAACCCTAATCCTATCCTTTTACCCTAAACCTAACCCCTATACCTCACCCTAACTCTAACCCCAATCGTAATTCTAACCATACCCCTTCATAAAACACTAACTCCTAACCGCTAACCCTAACACTAACCAAAAACCCTAATCACTAATCCCTAACCCTAACGCTTAACCTTTACCCTAACCGTTAACCCTCACCCCAAATCTTAACACTGACCCTAAACTTAACCTTTAACTCTAAGCCTAACCCTTAACCCTACAGTAAAGAAGACCCTTAATGCTAATGGGATCCCTTATCCCTAACCCTAACACTACAGCTAAAAATAACCCTAACCTTGGATCCTTAAACCTAACCCCTAACACTTACTTTAACCCCAAACCCTAACCCTAATCCTAAGCATTAAACCTAACCCTATCTCTTAACCCTAACGCTAGCCCTTACCCTAACGCCTAGATCTAACCCTAAATCGAACCTACCGCCTAATCCTAACCTTAAGCCCTAATGCTAACTCTAACCCTGAACCCTAAACCTACCCGTAACCCTTAACACAAACCCTATCCGTCAACCTTAACCCTGACCCTAACCATTACCCGCACCCAAGCATTTAACCCTGACCCTACCCCTAATCCTTAGTGATAACCCTAACACTAAATCCTAACCCTAAGCCCAACACTTATCCCTAATCCTATCCCTTTACCCTAACCCTAATGCTAACCCCTAAACCTAACCCTAACCGTGACCAGTAAACCTAAACCTAACCTCTAACACAAACCATAGCACATAACTCTAACCCTAAAATGAACCCTAAACCTAACCCTAACCCCTAACCCTTAAGCTTTACCCTAAGCGTTAACTCTCACGCTAACCTTTAATCCTAACCCTAATCCTAATCTTCAACCCTAAACCTAACACTTAACCCTAACCCTGTACCAAACCCTAACCCCTCATCTTAACCCTAACCGCAAACCTCAACCCTAAAAAAAAGTGTAACCGTTAAACCTAAGAGTAACCTTTAACCCTAACCCTAAGCCCTAACCCTAAGCCCTCACCCTAACACTAAACTTCATCCTTAACCCTAACCATAATCCTAACCCTAAATCTAATTCTCAGACTTCTTGCTTTCTTAGAGTTTAGAAAGCCTGCAATCCACCCATGCCATGCGTGAAAGGAGGCTCTACCACTGTGTCCTGCATGAAACCCACGGGCCCATACCCAGAGTATGATAGAGTGGGTTCCCGGGTACAATCCCAGCCCCCTAAACTCCCCCCGCCCGCCTAATGCAGACAGGGCCCGTGCGCTAAGCATAAACAATACCTTTAACAGATAACCCTAACCCTGAAAATAACACCCAACCCTGGTCCTATTTCTCCCCTTAACACGTAAACCTCACCGTGCGCCTAACTTTAACCTCTTATCCTAACGTTAATGCATAACCCATTTCCTGAGAACAACCCCTATCCCATAATTCTAACCCTATCTCCTAGTCATCACTGTGACACCTAATCCCTAACCC
>NW_027182965.1:277500-310000 GCF_041146395.1 Eulemur rufifrons
CCCTAACACTAAACTTCATCCTTAACCCTAACCAGAATCCTAACCCTAAATCTAATTCTCAGACTTCTTGCTTTCTTGGAGTTTAGAAAGCCTGCAATCCTCCCATGCCATGCGTGAAAGGAGGCTCTACCACTGTGTCCTGCATGAAACCCACGGGCCCATACCCAGGGTATGATAGAGTGGTTTCCCGGGTACAATCCCAGCCCGCTAAACTCCCCCCGCCCGCCTTATGCAGACAGGGCCCGTGTGCTAAGCATAAACAATACCTTTAACAGATAACCCTAACCCTGAACATAACACCCAACCCTGTTCCTATTTCTCCCCTTAACACGTAAACCTCACCGTGCGCCTAACTTTAACCTCTTATCCTAACGTTAATGCATAACCCATTTCCTGAGAACAACCCCTATCCCATAATTCTAACCCTATCTCCTAGTCATCACTGTGACACCTAATCCCTAACCCTAATTCTAAACCTCTAATCCTAACCGTAACCCTACCTACAACCCTAACACTGACAGTAACCCTTACTTCTAACCCCAACGCTATGCGTAACAAAAACCCTAACCCTTGACCCTAACCCTTCACCCTAACCCCTAAGCCTTACCCTAACCCTTAACCCTAATCCTAATCCTAACCATTAAACGTAACCCTAGCTCTTAAAGCTAACCCTAAACCTTACCCTCACGACTAGAGCTAACCCTGACACTAACCTAACACCTAACCTTAACCAGAACCCCTAAAGCTAACCCTGAACCCTATCCCTAACCCCAGCAGTATATTATAACCCTAAACCTAAGCCCAACCCGTAACCCTAATCCTATCTTTTTACCCTAAAACTGACCCCTAAACCTAACCCCTATACCTCACCCTAACTCTAACCCCAATCCTAAATCTAACCATACCCCTTCATAAAACACTAACTCCTAACCGCTAACCCTAACACTAACCAAAAACCCTAATCACTAATTCCTAACCCTAACGCTTAACCTTTACCCTAACCGTTAACCCTCACCCTAAATCTTAACACTGACCCTAACCTTAACCTTTAACTCTAAGCCTAACCCTTAACCCTACAGGAAGGAAGACACTTAATGCTAATGGGATCCCTTATCCCTAACCCTAACACTAAAGCTAAAAATAACCCTAACCTTGGATCCTTAAACCTAACCCCTAACACTTACTTTAACCCCAAACCCTAACCCTAATCCTAAGCATTAAACCTAACGTTATCTCTTAACCCTAACGCTAGCCCTTACCCTAACGCCTAGATCTAACCCTAAATCTAACCTACCGCCTAATCCTATCCTTAAGCCCCAAAGCTAACACTAACCCTGAACCCTAAACCTACCCGTAACCCTTAACACTAACCCTATCCATGAACCTTAACGCTGACCCTAACCTTTACCCGGACCCAAGAATTTAAACCTGACCCTAACCCTAATCCTTAATGCTAACCCTAACCCTAAACCATAACCCTAAGCCCAACACTTATCCCTAATCCTATCACTTAACCCTAACCCTAATGCTAACCCCTAAACGTAACCCTAACCGTGACCAGTAAATCTAACCCTAACCTCTAACACAAACCATAGCACACAACTCTAACCCTAAAACTAACCCTAACCCTAACCTTAACCCTAACCCTAAACCTACCCGTAACCCTTAACACTAACCCTATCCGTGAACCTTAACCCTGACCCTAACCATTAACCGCACCCAAGCATTTAACCATGACCCTAACCCTAATCCTTAATGCTAACCCTATCACTAAACCCTAAACCTAAGCCCAATACTTATCCCTAATCCTATCCCTTAACCCTAACCCTAACCCTAATGCTACCCCCTAAACGTAACCCTAACCGTGACCAGTAAACCTAACCCTAACCTCTAACACAAACCATAGCACATAACTCTAACCCTAAAACTAACCCCAACCCTAAACCTAACCCTAAACACTAACTTTTAACCTTAACCCTAAGCGTTAACTCTCACGCTAACCTTTAATCCAAACCCTAATCCTAATCTTCAACCCTAAACCTAACACTTAACCCCAACCCTGTACCAAACCCTAACCCCTCATCTTAACCCTAACCGTAAACCTCAACCCTAAACAAAAGTGTAACCGTTAAACCTAAGAGTAACCTTTAACCCTAACCCTAATCCCTAACATTAAGCCCTCACCCTAACACTAAACTTCATCCTTAACACTAACCATAATCCTAACCCTAAATCTAATTCTCAGACTTCTTGCTTTCTTAGAGTTTAGAAAGCCTGCCATCCTCCCATGCCATGCGTGAAAGGAGGCTCTACCACTGTGTCCTGCATGAAACCCACGGGCCCATACCCAGAGTATGATAGAGTGGGTTCCCGGGTACAATCCCAGCCCCCTAAACTCCTCCCGCCCGCCTAATGCAGACAGGGCCCGTGCGCTAAGCATAAACAATACCTTTAACAGATAACCCTAACCCTGAACATAACACCCAACCCTGTTCCTATTTCTCCCCTTAACACGTAAACCTCACCGTGCGCCTAACTTTAACCTCTTATCCTAACGTTAATGCATAACCCATTTCCTGAGAACAACCCCTATCCCATAATTCTAACCCTATCTCCTAGTCATCACTGTGACACCTAATCCCTAACCCTAATTCTAAACCGCTAACCCTAACCGTAACCCTACCTACAACCCTAACACTGACAGTAACCCTTACTTCTAACCCCAACGCTATGCCTAACAAAAACCCTAACCCTTGACTCTAACCCTTCACCCTAACCCCTAAGCCTTACCCTAACCCTTAACCCTCATCCTAATCCTAACCATTAAACCTAACCCTAGCTCTTAAAGCTAACCCTAAACCTTACCCTCACGACTAGACCTAACCCTGACACTAACATAACACCTAACCCTGACCAGAACCCCTAAAGCTAACCCTGAACCCTATCCCTAACCCCAGCAGTAAACTTTAACCCTAAACCTAAGCCCAACCCCTAACACTAATCCTATCCTTTTACCCTAAAACTAACTCCTAAACCTAACCCCTATACCTCACCCTAACTCTAACCCCAATCCTAATTCTAACCATACCCCTTCATAAAACACTAACTCCTAACCGCTAACCCTAACACTAACCAAAAACCCTAATCACTAATCCCTAACCCTAACGCTTAACCTTTACCCTAACCGTTAACCCTCACCCTAAATCTTAACACTGACCCTAACCTTAACCTTTAACTCTATGCCTAACCCTTAACCCTCCAGTAAGGAAGACCCTTAATGCTAATGGGATCCCTTATCCCTAACCCTAACACTACAGCTAAAATTAACCCTAACCTTGGATCCTTAAACCCAACCCCTAACACTTACTTTAACCCCAAACCCTAACCCTAATCCTAAGCATTAAACCTAACCCTATCTCTTAACCCTAACGCTAGCCCTTACCCTAACGCCTAGATCTAACCCTAAATCTAACCTACTGCCTAATCCTAACCTTAAGCCCTAATGCTAACACTAACCCTGAACCCTAAACCTACCCGTAACCCTTAACACTAACCCTATCCGTGAACCTAAACCCTGACCCTAACCATTACCCGCACCCAAGCATTTAACCCTGACCCTAACCCTAATCCTTAATGCTAACCTTAACACTAAACCCTAACCCTAAGCCCAACACTTAACCCTAATCCTATCCCTTAACCCTAACCCTAACACTAACCCTAATGCTAACCCCTAAACGTAACCCTAACCATGACCAGTAAACCTAACCCTAACCTCTAACACAAACCATAGCACATAACTCTAACCCTAAAACTAACCCTAACCCTAACCCTAACCCTAAACCCTAACTCTTAACCTTAACCCTAAGCGTTAACTCTCACGCTAACCTTTAATCCTAACCTTAATCCTAATCTTCAACCCTAAACCTAACACTTAGCCCTAACCCTGTACCAAACCCTAACCCCTCATCTTAAGCCTAAACGTAAACCTCAACCCTAAATTAAACTGTAACCGTTAAACCTAAGAGTAACCTTTAACCCTAACCCTAATCCCTAACACTAAGCCCTCACCCTAACACTAAACTTCATCCTTAACCCTAACCAGAATCCTAACCCTAAATCTAATTCTCAGACTTCTTGCTTTCTTAGAGTTTAGAAAGCCTGCAATCCTCCCATGCCATGCGTGAAAGGAGGCTCTACCACTGTGTCCTGCATGAAACCCACGGGCCCATTCCCAGAGTATGATAGAGTGGGTTCCCGGGTACAATCCCAGCCCCCTAAACTCCCCCCGCCCGCCTACTGCAGACAGGGCCCGTGCGCTAAGCATAAACAATACCTTTAACAGATAACCCTAACCCTGAACATAACACCCAACCCTGTTCCTATTTCTCCCCTTAACACGTAAACCTCACCGTGCGCTTAACTTTAACCTCTTATCCTAACGTTAATGCATAACCCGTTTCCTGAGAACAACCGCTATCCCATAATTCTAACCCTATCTCCTAGTCATCACTGTGACACCTAATCCCTAACCCTAATTCTAAACCGCTAACCCTACCCGTAACCCTACCTACAACCCTAACACTGACAGTAACCCTTACATCTAAACACAACGCTATGCCTAACCAAAACCCTAAACCTTGACCCTAACCCTTCACTCTAACCCCTAAGCCTTACCCTAACCCTTAACCCTAATCCTAATCCTAACCATTAAACCTAACCCTAGCTCTTAAAGCTAACCCTAAACCTTACCCTCACGACTAGACCTAACCCTGACACTAACCTAACACCTAACCCTAACCAGAACCCCTAAAGCTAACCCTGAACCCTATCCCTAACCCTAGCAGTAAACTTTAACCCTAAACCTAAGCCCAACCCGTAACCCTAATCCTATCCTTTTACCCTAAAACTAACCCCTAAACCTAACCCCTATACCTCACCCTAACTCTAACCCCAATCCTAATTCTAACCATACCCCTTCATAAAACACTAACTCCTAACCGCTAACCCTAACACTAACCAAAAACCCTAATCACTAATCCCTAACCCTGACGCTTAACCTTTACCCTAACCGTTAACCCTCACCCTGAATCTTAACACTGACCCTAACCTTAACCTTTAATTCTAAGCCTAACACTTAACCCTACAGTAAGGAAGACCCTTAATGCTAATGGGATCCCTTATCCCTAACCCTAACACTACAGATAAAAATAACCCTAACCTTGCATCCTTAAACCCAACCCCTAACACTTACTTTAACCCCAAACCCTAACCCCAATCCTAAGCATTAAACCTAACCCTATCTCTTAACCCTAACGCTAGCCCTTACCCTAAAGCATAGATCTAACCCTAAATCTAACCTACCGCCTAATCCTAACCTTAAGCCCTAATGCTAACACTAACCCTGAACCCTAAACCTACCCGTAACCGTTAACACTAACCCTATCCGTGACCTAAACCCTGACCCTAACCATTACCCGCACCCAAGCATTTAAGCCTGATTCTAACCCTAATCCTTAATGATAAACCTAACACTAAACCCTAACCCTAAGCCCAACACTTAACCCTAATCCTATCCCTTAACCCTAACCCTAACCCTAATGCTACCTCCTAAACGTAACCCTAACCGTGACCAGTAAACCTAACCCTAACCTCTAACACAAACCATAGCACATAACTCTAACCCTAAAACTAACCCTAACCCTAACCCTAACCCTAAACCCTAACTCTTAACTTTAACCCTAAGCGTTAAATCTCACGCTAACCTTTAATCCTAACCCTTATCCTAATCTTCAACCCTAAACCTAACACTTAATCCTAACCCTGTTCCAAACCGGAACCCCTCATCTTAACCCTAACCGTAAACCTCAACCCTAAACCAAAGTGTAACCGTTAAACCTAAGAGTAACCTTTAACCCTAACCCTATTCCCTAACCCTAAGCCCTCACAATAACACTAAACTTCATCCTTAACCCTAACCATAATCCTAACCCTAAATCTAATTCTCAGACTTCTTGCTTTCTTAGAGTTTAGAAAGCCTGCAATCCTCCCATGCCATGCGTGAAAGGAGGCTCTACCACTGTGTCCTGCATGAAACCCACGGGCCCATACCTAGAGTATGATAGAGTGGATTCCCGGGTACAATCCCAGCCCCCTAAACTCCCCCCGCCCGCCTAATGCAGACAGGGCCCGTGCGCTAAGCATAAACAATACCTTTAACAGATAACCCTAACCCTGAACATAACACCCTACCCTGTTCCTATTTCTCCCCTTAACACGTAAACCTCACCGTGCGCCTAACTTTAACCTCTTATCCTAACGTTAATGCATAACCCATTTCCTGAGAACAACCCCTATCCCGTAATTCTAACCCTATCTCCTAGTCATCACTGAGACACCTAATCCCTAACCCTAATACTAAACCGCTAACCCTAACCGTAACCCTACCTACAACCCTAACACTGACAGTAACCCTTACTTCTAACCCCAGCGCTATGCCTAACAAAAACCCTAACCCTTGACCCTAACCCTTCACCCTAACCCCTAAGCCTTACCCTAACCCTTAACCCTAATCCTAATCCTAACCATTAAACCTAACCCTAGCTCTTAAAGCTAACCCTAAACCTTACCCTCACGACTAGACCTAACCCTGACACTAACCTAACACCTAACCCTAACCAGAACCCCTAAAGCTAACCCTGAACCCTATCCCTAACCCTAGCAGTAAACTTTAACCCTAAACCTAAGCCCAACCCGTAACCCAAATCCTATCCTTTTATCCTAAAACTAACCCCTAAACCTAACCCCTATACCTCACCCTAACTCTAACCCCAATCCTAATTCTAACCATATCCCTTCATAAAACACTAACTCCTAACCACTAACCCTAACACTAACCAAAAACCCTAATCACTAATCCCTAACCCTAACGCTTAACCTTTACCCTAACCGTTAACCCTCACCCTAAATCTTAACACTGACCCTCACCTTAACCTTTAACTCTAAGCCTAACCCTTAACCCTACAGTAAGGAAGACCCTTAATGCTAATGGGATCCCTTATCCCTAACCCTAACACTACAGCTAAAAATAACCCTAACCTTGGATCCTTAAACCTAACCCCTAACACTTACTTTAACCCCAAACCCTAACCCTAATCCTAAGCATTAAACCTAAACCTATCTCTTAACCCTAACGCTAGCCCTTACCCTAACGCCTAGATCTAACCCTAAATATAACCTACCGCCTAATCCTAACCTTAAGCCCTAATGCTAACACTAACCCTGAACCCTAAACCTACCCGTAACCCTTAACACTAACCCTATCCGTGAACCTAAACCCTGACCCTAACCATTACCCGCACCCAAGCATTTAACCCTGACCCTAACCCTAATCCTTAGTGCTAACCCTAACACTAAACCCTAACCCTAAGCCCAACACTTAACCCTAAACCTATCCCTTAACCCTAACCCTAACCCTGACCCTAATGCTAACCCCTAAACGTAACCCTAACCGTGACCAATAAACCTAACCCTAACCTCTAACACAAAACATAGCACATAACTCTAACTCTAAAACTAACCCTAACCCTAACCCTAATCCCTAATTCATAACCTTAACACTAAGCGTTTACTCTCATGCTAACCTTTAATATTAACCCTAATCCTAATCTTCAACCCTAAACCTAACACTTAACCCTAACCCTGTACCAAACCCTAATCCCTCATCTTAACCCTAACCGTAAACCTCAACCCTAAACCAAAGTGTAACCGTTAAACCTAAGAGTAACCTTTAACCCTAACCCTATTCCCTAACCCTAAGCCCTCACCCTAACACTAAACTTCATCCTTAACCCTAACCATAATCCTAACCCTAAATCTAATTCTCAGACTTCCTGCTTTCTTAGAGTTTAGAAAGCCTGCAATCCTCCCATGCCATGCGTGAAAGGAGGCTCTACCACTGTGTCCTGCATGAAACCCACGGGCCCATACCCAGAGTATGATAGAGTGGGTTCCCGGGTACAATCCCAGCCCCCTAAACTCCCCCCGCCCGCCTAATGCAGACAGGGCCCGTGCGCTAAGCATAAACAATACATTTAACAGATAACCCTAACCCTGAACATAACACCCAACCCTGTTCCTATTTCTCCCCTTAACACGTAAACCTCCCCGTGCGCCTAACTTTAACCTCTTATCCTAACGTTAATGCATAACCCATTTCCTGAGAACAACCCCTATCCCATAATTCTAACCCTATCTCCTAGTCATCACTGTGACACCTAATCCCTAACCCTAATTCTAAACCGCTAACCCTAACCGTAACCCTACCGACAACCCTAACACTGACAGTAACCCTTACTTCTAACCCCAACGCTATGCCTAACAAAAACCCTAACCCTTGACCCTAACCCTTCACCCTAACCCCTAAGCCTTACCCTACCACTTAACCCTAATCCTAATCCTAACCATTAAACCTAACCCTAGCTCTTAAAGCTAACCCTAAACCTTACCCTCACGACTAGACCTAACCCTGACACAAACCTTACACCTAACCCTAACCAGAACCCCTAAAGCTAACCCTGAACCCTATCCCTAACCCCAGCAGTAAACTTTAACCCTAAACCTAAGCCCAACCCGTAACCCTAATCCTATCCTTTTACCCTAAAACTAACCCCTAAACCTAACCCCTATACCTCACCCTAACTCTAACCCCAATCCTAATTCTAACCATACCCCTTCATAAAACACTAAATCCTAACCGCTAACCCTAACACTAACCAAAAACCCTAATTACTAATCCCTAACCCTAACGCTTAACCTTTACCCTGTTAACCCTCACCCTAAATCTTAACCCTGACCCTAACCTTAACCTTTAACTCTAAGCCTAACCCTTAACCCTACAGTAAGGAAGACCCTTAATGCTAATGGGATCCCTTATCCCTAAAACTAACACTATAGCTAAAAATAACCCTAACCTTGGATCCTTAAATCTAACCCCTAACACTTACTTTAACCCCAAACCCTAACCCTAATCCTAAGCATTAAACCTATCCCGATCTCTTAACCCTAACGCTAACCCTTACCCTAACGCCTAGATCTAACCCTGAATCTAACCTACCGCCTAATCCTAACCTTAAGCCCTAATGCTAACACTAACCCTGAACCCTAAACCTACCCATAACCCTTAACACTAACCCTATCCGTGAACCTAAACCCTGACCCTAACCAGTACCCGTACCCAAGCATTTAACCCTGACCCTAACCCTCATCCTTAATGCTAACCTTAACACTAAACCCTAACCCTAAGCCAAACACTTAACCCTAATCCTATCCTTTAAACCTAACCCTAACCCTAACCCTAATGCTAACCCCTAAACGTAACCCTAACCATGACCAGTAAACCTAACCCTAACCTCTAACACAAACCATAGCACATAACTCTAACCCTAAAACTAACCCTAACCCTAACCCTAACCCTAAACCCTAACTCTTAACCTTAACCCTAAGCGTTAACTCTCACGCTAACCTTTAATCCTAACCCTAATCCTAATCTTCAACCCTAAACCTAACACTTAACCCTAACCCTGTACCAAATCCTAACCCCTCATCTTAACCCTAACCGTGAAACTCAACCCTAAACCAAAGTGTAACCATTAAACCTAAGAGTAACCTTTAACCCTAACCCTATTCCCTAACCCTAAGCCCTCACCCTAACACTTAACTTCATCCTTAACCCTAACCATAATCCTAACCCTAAATCTAATTCTCAGACTTCTTGGTTTCTTAGAGTTTAGAAAGCCTGCAATCCTCCCATGCCATGCGTGAAAGGAGGCTCTACCATTGTGTCCTGCATGAAACCCACGGGCCCATACCCATAATATGATAGAGTGGGTTCCCGGGTACAATCCCAGCCCCCTAAACTCCCCCCGCCCGCCTAATGCAGACAGGGCCCATGCGCTAAGCATAAACAATACCTTTAACAGATAACCCTAACCCTGAACATAACACCCAACCCTGTTCCTATTTCTCCCCTTAACACGTAAACCTCACCGTGCGCCTAACTTTAACCTCTTATCCTAACGTTAATGCATAACCCATTTCCTGAGAACAACCCCTATCCCATAATTCTAACCCTATCTCCTAGTCATCACTGTGACACCTAATCCCTAACCCTAATACTAAACCGCTAAACCTAACCGTAACCCTAACTACAACCCTAACACTGACAGTAAACCTTACTTCTAACCCCAACGCTATGCCTAACAAAAACCCTAACCCTTGACCCTAACCCTTCATCCTAACCCCTAAGCCTTACCCTAACCCTTAACCCTAATCCTAATCCTAACCATTAAACCTAACCCTAGCTCTTAAAGCTAACCCTAAACCTTACCCTCACGACTAGACCTAACCCTGACACTAACATAACACCTAACACTAACCAGAACCCCTAAAGCTAACCCTGAACCCTATCCCTAACCCTAGCAGTAAACTTTAACCCTAAACCTAAGCCCAACCCGTAACCCTAATCCTATCCTTTTACCCTAAAACTAACCCCTAAACCTAACCCCTATACCTCACCCTAACTCTAAACCCAATCCTAATTCTAACCATACCCCTTCATAAAACACTAACTCCTAACCACTAACCCTAACACTAACCAAAAACCCTAATCACTAATCCCTAACCCTAACGCTTAAACTTTACCCTAACCGTTAACCCTCACCCTAAATCTTAACACTGACCCTAACCTTAAACTTTAACTCTAAGCCTAACCCTTAACCCTACAGTAAGGAAGACCCTTAATGCTAATGGGATCCCTTATCCCTAACCCTAACACTACAGCTAAAAATAACCCTAACCTTGGATCCTTAAACCTAACCCCTAACACTTACTTTAACCCCAAACCCTAACCCTAATCCTAAGCATTAAACCTAACCCTATCTCTTAACCCTAACGCTAGCCCTTACCCTAACGCCTAGATCTAACCCTAAATCTAACCTACCGCCTAATCCTATCCTTAAGCCCTAATGCTAACTCTAACCCAGAACCCTAAACCTACCTGTAACCCTTAACACTAACCCTATCCGTGAACCTTAACTCTGTCCCTAACCATTACCCGCACCCAAGCATTTAACCCTGAACCTACCCCTAATCCTTAATGATAACCCTAACACTAAACCCTAACCCTAAGCCCAACACTTAACCCTAATCCTATCCCTTTACCCTAACCGTAATGCTAACCCCTAAACCTAACCCTCACCGTGACCAGTAAACCTAACCCTAACCTCTAACACAAACCATAGCACATAACTCTAACCCTAAAACTAACCCTAACCCTAAGCCTAACCCTAAACCCTAACCCTAAACCTAACCCCTAACCCTAAACCCGACCCCAACCCTAACCGTAACCCCGTAACCCTAAGGCTAACCCTAACCCCTAACCCTAACCCTAACCCCTAACCCCTGACCCTGACCCTGACCCTAACCCTAATCCCTAACCCTAACCCTAACCCCTAACCCTAACCCTAACCCCCAACCCCTAACCCTAACCCTAAACACTAACCCTAACACCTAACCCCAACCCTAACCCTAATCCCTAACCCTAACCCTAACCCCTAACCCTAACCCTAACCCCTAACCCTAACCCTAACCCCAACCCTAACCGCTGACCCTGACCCTGACCCCTGACCCTGACCATGACCCTAACCCTAGCCCTAGCCCTAGCCCTAACCCTAACCACTAACCATAACCCTAACCCCTAACACTAAACCTAACCGCTAGCCCTAGCCCTAGCCCTATCCCTAGCCCTAACCCCTAACCCTAAACCTAACCCTAACCCAACCCTAACCCTAACCCCTAACCCTAACCCCTAACCCTATCCTACCCTACCCTACCCCTAACCTTAACCCTAACCCCTAACCCCTAACCCTAACCCCTAACCCTAACCCCAACCCCAACCCCAATCCCAACCCCAACCCTAACCCAACCCTAAACCTAACCATAACCCTAACCCCTAAACCTAAGCCCTAACCGTAACCCCTAACCCTAACCCTAACCATAACCCCTGACCCTAACCCTAACCCCTACCCCTACCCCTACCCCTAACCCTAACCCCTAACCCTACCCCTACCCCTACCCCTAACCCTTACCCTAACCCCTAACGCTACCCCTAACACCTAACCCTACCCCTAACACTAACCCTAACCCTATCCCCTAACCCTAACCCCTAACCCTAACCCTAACCCCTAACCCTAACCCCTAACCCCTAACACTAACCCCTAACCCTAACCCTAACCCCTAACCCTAACCCTAACACCGACCACAACCCCAACCCTAACCCTACCCCTAACCCCTAACCCTGACGCTGACCCTGACCCTGAGCCTAACCCCTAACCCTAACCCTAACCCCTAACCCTACTCCTACCCCTACCCCTACCCTAACCCTAACCCTAACCCAACCCTAACCCTAACCCTAACCCAACCCTAACCCTAACCCAACCCTAACCCTAACGCAACCCTAACCCAACCCTAACCCTAACCCTAACCCTAACACCTAACCGTAACCCTAACCCCTAACCCTAAACCCAACCCCATCCCTAACCTTAACCCCGTAACCCTAAGGCTAACCCTAACCCCTAAACCTAACCCTAACCCCTAACCCCTGACCCTGACCCTGACCCTAACCCTAACCCCTAACCATAACCCTAACCCTAAATCTAACCCTGAACCCTAAACCTACCCGTAACCCTTAACACTAACCCTATCCGTGAACCTTAACCCTGACCCTAACCATTACCCGCACCCAAGCATTTAACCCTGACCCTAACCCTAATCCTTAATGCTAACCCTAACACTAAACCCTAACCCTAAGCCCAACACTTATCCCTAATCCTATCCCTTAACCCTAAACCTAACCCTAATGCTACCCCCCAAAAGTAACCCTAACCGTGACCAGTAAACCTAACCCTAACCTCTAACACAAACCATAGCACATAACTCTAACCCTAAAACCAATCCTAACCCTAACAGTAAACCCTAACTCTTAACCTTAACCCTAAGCGTTAACTCTCATGCTAACCTTTAATCCTAACCCTAATCCTAATCTTCAACCCTAAACCTAACACATAACCCTAACCCTGTACCAAACCCTAACCCCTCATCTTAACCCTAACAGTAAACCTCAACCCTAAACCAAAGTGTAACAGTTAAACCTAAGAGTAACCTTTAACCCTAACCCTAATCCCTAACCCTAAGCCCTCACCCTAACACTAAACTTCATCCTTAACCCTAACCAGAATCCTAACCCTAAATCTAATTCTCAGACTTCTTGCTTTCTTAGAGTTTAGAAAGCCTGCAATCCTCCCATGCCATGCGTGAAAGGAGGCTCTACCACTGTGTCCTGCATGAAACCCACGGGCCCATACCCAGAGTACGATAGAGTGGGTTCCCGGGTACAATCCCAGCCCCCTAAACTCCCCCCGCCCGCCTAATGCAGACAGGGCCCGTGCGCTAAGCATAAACAATACCTTTAACAGATAACCCTAACCCTGAACATAACACCCAACCCTGTTCCTATTTCTCCCCTTAACACGTAAACCTCACCGTGCGCCTAACTTTAACCTCTTATCCTAACGTTAATGCATAACCCATTTCCTGAGAACAACCCCTATCCCATAATTCTAACCCTATCTCCTAGTCATCACTGTGACACCTAATCCCTAACCCTAATTCTAAACCGCTAACCCTAACCGTAACCCTACCTACAACCCTAACACTGACAGTAACCCTTACTTCTAACCCCAACGCTATGCCTAACAAAAACCCTATCCCTTTACCCTAACCCTTCACACTAACCCCTAAGCCTTACCCTAACCCTTAACCCTAATCCTAATCCTAACCATTAAACCTAACCCTAGCTCTTAAAGCTAACCCTAAACCTTACCTTCACGACTAGACTTAACCCTGACACTAACCTAACACCTAACCCTAACCAGAACCCCTAAAGCTAACCCTGAACCCTATCCCTAACCCTAGCAGTAAACTCTAACCCTAAACCTAAGCCCAACCCGTAACCCTAATCCTATCCTTTTACCCTAAAACTAACCCCTAAACCTAACCCCTACACCTCACGCTAACTCTAACCCCAATCCTAATTCTAACCATACCCCTTCGTAAAACACTAATTCCTAACCGCTAACCCTAACAGTAACCAAAAACCCTAATCACTAATCCCTAACCCTAACGCTTAACCTTTACCCTAACTGTTAACCCTCACCCTAAATCTTAACACTGTCCCTAACCTTAACCTTTAACTCTAAGCCTATCCCTTAATCCTAGAGTAAGGAAGACCCTTAATGCTAATGGGATCCCTTATCCCTAAACCTAACACTACAGCTAAAAATAACCCTAACCTTTGATCCTGAAAACTAACCCCTAACACTTACTTTAACCCCAAACCTTAACCCTAATAATAAGCATTAAACCTAACCCTATCTCTTAACCCTAACGCTAGCCCTTACCCTAACGCCTAGATCTAACCCTAAATCTAACCTACCGCCTAATCCTAACCTTAAGCCCTAATGCTAACTCTATCCCTGAACCTTAAACCTACCCATAACCCTTAACACTAACTCTATCCGTGAACCTTAACCCTGACCCTAACCATTACCCGCACCCAAGCATTTAACCCTGACCCTTCCCCTAATCCTTAATGCTAACCCTAAGACTAAACCCTAACCCTAAGCCCAAAACTTAACCCTAATCCTATCCCTTAACCCTAACCCTAACCCTAATGCTAACCCCTAAACGTAACCCTATCCGTGCCCAGTAAACCTAACCCTAACCTCTAACACAAATCATAGCACATAACTCTAACCCTAAAACTAACCCTAACCCTAACCCTAACCATAAACCCTAACTCTTAACCTTAACCCTATGCGTTAACTCTCACGCTAACCTTTAATCCTAACCCTAATCCTAATCTTCAACCCTAAACCTAACACCTAACCCTAACCCTGTACCAAACCCTAACCCCTCATCTTAACCCTAACCGTAAACCTCAACCCTAAACCAAAGTGTAACCGTTAAACCTAAGAGTAATCTTTAACCCTAACCCTAATCACTAACCCTAAGCCCTCACCCTAACGCTAAACTTCATCCTTAACCCTAACCATAATCCAACCCTAAATCTCATTCTCAGAATTCTTGCTTTCTTAGAGTTTAGAAAGCCTGCAATCCTCCCATGCCATGCGTGAAAGGAGGCTCTACCACTGTGTCCTGCATGAAACCCACGGGCCCATACTCAGAGTATGACAGAGTGGGTTCCCGGGTACAATCCCAGCCCCCTAAACTCCCCCCGCCCGGCTAATGCAGACAGGGCCCGTGCGCTAAGCATAAACAATACCTTTAACAGATAACCCTAACCCTGAACATAACACCCAACCCTGTTCCTATTTCTCCCCTTAACACGTAAACCTCACCGTGCGCCTAACTTTAACCTCTTATCCTAACGTTAATGCATAACCCATTTCCTGAGAACAACCCCTATCCCATAATTCTAACCCTATCTCCTAGTCATCACTGTGACACCTAATCCCTAACCCTAATTCTAAACCGCTAACCCTAACCGTAACCCTACCTACAACCCTAACACTGACAGTAACCCTTACTTCTAACCCCAACGCTATGCCTAACAAAAACCCTAACCCTTCACCCTAACCCTTCACCCTAACCCTGAAGCCTTACCCTAACCCTTAACCCTAATCCTAATCCTAACCATTAAACCTAACCCTAGCTCTTAAAGCTAACCCTAAACCTTACCCTCACGACTAGAACTAACCCTGACACTAACCTAACACGTAACCCTAACAATAACCCCTAAAGCTAACCTTGAACCCTATCCCTAACCCTAGCAGTAAACTTTAACCCTAAACCTAAGCCCAACCCGTAACCCTAATCCTATCCTTTTACCCTAAAACTAACCCCTATACCTAACCCCTGTACCTCACCCTAACTCTAACCCCAATCCTAATTCTAACCATACCCCTTCATAAAACACTAACTCCTAACCGCTAACCCTAACACTAACCAAAAACCCTAATCATTAATCCCTAACCCTAACGCTTAACCTTTACCCTAACCGTTAACCCTCACCGTAAATCTTAACACTGACCCTAACCTGAACCTTTAACTCTAAGCCTAACCCTTAACCCTACAGTAAGGAAGACCCTTAATGCTAATGGGATCCCTTATCCCTAACCCTAACACTACAGCTAAAAATAACCCTAACCTTTGATCCTTAAACCTAACCCCTAACACTTACTTTAACCCCAAACCCTAACCCTAATCCTAAGCATTAAACCTAATCCTATCTCTTAACCCTAACGCTAACCCTTACCCTAACGCCTAGATCTAACCCTAAATATAACCTACCGCCTAATCCTAACCTTAAGCCCTAATGGTGACTCTAACCCTGAAACCTAAACCTACCCATAACCCTTAACACTAACCCTATCCGTGAACCTTAACCCTGACCCTAGCTATTACCCGCACCCAAGCATTTAACCCTGACCCTAACCCTAATCCTTAATGATAACCCTAACACTAAACCCTAACCCTAAGCCCAACACTTAACCCTAATCCTATCCGTTAACCCTAACCCTAACCTAACCCTAACCCTAACCCTAACCCCTAACCCTAACCCTAACCCCTAACCCCAACCCCAACCCCAACCCTAACCCCTAACCCTAACCCCAACCCCTAACCCTAACCCTAACCCCTAACCCTAACCCTAACCTAACCCTAACCCAACCCTAACCCTATCCGTAAACCCTAACCCTAACCCTTACCCTAACCCTAACCCTAACCCTACCCTAACCCTAACCCTAACCCTAACCCCTAACCCTAACCCCTGACCCTGTCCCTGACCCCTGACCCTGACCCTGGCCCTAACCCTAGCCCTAGCCCTAGCCCTAACCCTAACCCCTAACCCTAACCCTAACCCCTAACACTAAACCTAACCGCTAGCCCTAGCCCTAGCCCTAATCCTAGCCCTAACCCCTAACCCTAACCCTAACCCATAACCCTAACCCCTAACCCCTAGCCCAAACCCTAACCCTAACCCTAACCCCTAACCCTAACCCTAACCCCGACCCCAACCCCAACCCTAACCCTAACCCTAACCCCTAACCCTGACGCTGACCCTGACCCTGAGCCTAACCCCTAACCCTAACCCTAACCCCTAACCCTACCCCTACCCCTACCCCTACCCTAACCCTAACCCTAACCCAACCCTAACCCTAACCCTAACACAACCCTAACCCTAACCCAACCCTAACCCTAACCCAACCCTAACCCAACCCTAACCCTAACCCAAACCCTAACCCCTAACCCTAACCCTAACACCTAACCCTAAACCCAACCCCAACCCTAACAGTAACCCCCTAACCCTAACGCTAACCCTAACCCCTAACCCTAACCCTAACCCCTAGCCGCTGACCCTGACCCTGACCCTAACCCTAACCCCTAACCCTAACCCTAACCCTAACTCTAACCCTGAACCCTAAACCTACCCGTAACTCTTAACACTAACCCTATCCGTGAATCTTAACCCTGACCCTAACCATTACCCGCACCCAAGCATTTAACCCTGACCCTAACCCTAATCCTTAATGCTAACCCTAACACTAAACCCTAACCCTAAGCCCAACACTTATCCCTAATCCTATCCCTTAACCCTAACCCTAACCCTAATGCTACCACCTAAACGTAACCCTAACCGTGACCAGTAAACCTACCCCTAACCTCTAACACAAACCATAGCACATAACTCTAACCCTAAAACTAACCCTAACCCTAACCGTAAACCCTAACTCTTAACCTTAACCCTAAGCGTTAACTCTCACGCTAACCTTTAATCCTAACCCTAATCCTAATCTTCAACCCTAAACCTAACACTTAACCCTAACCCTGTACCAAACCCTAACCCCTCATCTTAACCCTAACCGTAAACCTCAACCCTAAAGCAAAGTGTAACCGTTAAACCTAAGAATAACCTTTAACCCTAACCCTAATCCCTAACCCTAAGCCCTGACCCTAACACTAAACTTCATCCTTAACCCTAACCATAATCCTAACCCTAAATCTAATTCTCAGACTTCTTGCTTTCTTAGAGTTTAGAAAGCCTGCAATCCTCCCATGCCATGCGTGAAAGGAGGCTCTACCACTGTGTCCTGCATGAAACCCACGGGCCCATACCCAGAGTATGATAGAGTGGGTTCCCGGGTACAATCCCAGCCCCCTAAACTCCCCCCACCCGCCTAATGCAGACAGGGCCCGTGCGCTAAGCATAAACAATACCTTTAACAGATAACCCTAACCCTGAACATAACACCCAACCCTGTTCCTCTTTCTCCCCTTAACACGTAAACCTCACCGTGCGCCTAACTTTAACCTCTTATCCTAACGTTAATGCATAACTCATTTCCTGAGAACAACCCCTATCCCATAATTGTAACGCTATATACTAGTCAAAACTGTGACACCTAATCCCTAACCCTAATTCTAAATCCCTAACCCAAACCGTAAACCTATCTACAACCCTAACACTGACAGTAACCCTTACTTCTAAACCCAACGCTATGCCTAACAAAAACCCTAACCCTTGAGCCTAACACTTCACCCTAACCCCTAAGCCTTACCCTAACCATTAACCCTAATCCTAATCCTAACCATTAAACCTAACCCTAGCTCTTAAAGCTAACCCTAAACCTTACCCTGACGACTAGACTTAACCCTGACACTAACCTAACACCTAACCCTAACCAGAACCCCTAAAGCTAACCCTGTACCCTATCCCTAACCCTAGCAGTAAACTTTAACCCTATAACTAAGCCCAACCCGTAACCCTAATCCTATCCTTTTACCCTATACCTAACCCCTAAACCTAAGCCCTAAACCAAACCCCTACACCTCACCCTAACTCTAACCCCAATCCTAATTCTAACCATATCCCTTCATAAAACACTAACTCCTAACCGCTAACCCTAACACTAACCAAAAGCTCTAATCACTAATCCCTAACCCTAACGCTTAACCTTTACCCTAACAGTTAACCCTAACCCTAAATCTTAACACTGACCCTAACCTTAACCTTTAACTCTAAGCCTAACCCTTAACCCTACAGGAAGGAAGACCCTTAATGCTAATGGGATCCCTTATCCCTAACCCTAACACTACAGCTAAAAATAACCCTAACCTTTGATCCTGAAACCTAACCCGTAACACTTACTTTAACCCCAAACCCTAACCCTAATCCTAAGCATTAAACCTAACCCTATCTCAACGCTAACGCTAGCCCTTACCCTAACGCCTAGATCTAACCCTAAATCTAACCTACCGCCTAATCCTAACCTTAAGCCCTAATGCTAACTCTAACCCTGAACCCTAAACCTACCCGTAACCCTTAACACTAACCCTATCCGTGAACCTTAACCCTGACCCTAACCGTTACCCGCACCGAAGCATTTAACCCTGACCCTAACCCTAAACCTTAATGCTCACCCTAACACTAAACCCTAACCCTAAGCCCAACACGTATCCCTAATCCTATCCCCTAACCCTAACCCTAAGCCTAACCCTAATGCTACCCCCTAAACGTAACCCTAACCGTGACCAGTAAACCTAACCCTAACCTCTAACACAAACCATAGCACATAACTCTAACCCTAAAACTAACCCTAACCCTAACCCTAACCCTAAACCCTAACTCTTAACCTTAACACTAAGAGTTAACTCTCACGCTAACCTTTAATCCTAACCCTAATCCTAATCTTCAACTCTAAACCTAACACTTAACCCTAACCCTGTACCAAACCCTAACCCCTCATCTTAACCCTAACCGTAAACCTCAACCCTAAACCAAAGTGTAACCGTTAAATCTGAGAGTAACCTTTAACCCTAACCCTAATCCCTAACCCTAAGCCCTCACCCTAACACTAAACTTCATCCTTAACCCTAACCAGAATCCTAACCCTAAATCTAATTCTCAGACTTCTTGCTTTCTTAGAGTTTAGAAAGCCTGCAATCCTCCCATGCCATGCGTGAAAGGAGGCTCTACCACTGTGTCCTGCATGAAACCCACGGGCCCATACCCAGAGTATGATAGAGTGGGTTCCCGGGTACAATCCCAGCCCCCTAAACTCCCCCCGCCCGCCTACTGCAGACAGGGCCCGTGCGCTAAGCATAAACAATACCTTTAACAGATAACCCTAACCCTGAACATAACACCCAACCCTGTTCCTATTTCTCCCCTTAACACGTAAACCTCCCCGTGCGCCTAACTTTAACCTCTTATCCTAACGTTAATGCATAACCCATTTCCTGAGAACAACCCCTATCCCATAATTCTAACCCTATCTCCTAGTCATCACTGTGACACCTAATCCCTAACCCTAATTCTAAACCGCTAACCCTAACCGTAACCCTACCTACAACCCTAACACTGACAGTAACCCTTACTTCTAACCCCAACGCTATGCCTAATAAACACCCTAACCCTTCACCCTAACCCCTAAGCCTTACCCTAACCCTTAACCCTAATCCTAATCCTAACCATTAAACCTAACCCTAGCTCTTAAAGGTAACCCTAAACCTTACCCTCACGACTAGACCTAACCCTGACACTAACCTAACACCTAACCCTAACCAGAACCCCTAAAGCTAACCCTGAACCCTATCCCTAACCCTAGCAGTAAACTTTAACCCTAAACCTAAGCCCAACCCGTAACCCTAATCCTATCCTTTTACCCTAAAACTAACCCCTAAACCTAACCCCTATACCTCACCCTAACTCTAACCCCAATCCTAATTCTAACCATACCCCTTCATAAAACAATAACTCCTAACCGCTACCCCTAACACTAACCAAAAACCCTAATCACTAATCCCTAACCCTAACGCTTAACCTTTACCCTAACCGTTAACCCTCACCCTAAATCTTAACACTGACCCTAACCTTAACCTTTAACTCTAATCCTAACCCTTAACCCTACAGTAAGGAAGACCCTTAAAGCTAATGGGATCCCTTATCCCTAACCCGAACACTACAGCTAAAAATAACCCTAAGCTTTGATCCTTAAACCTAACCCCTAACACTTACTTTAACCCCAAACCCTAACCCTAATCCTAAGCATTAAACCTAACCCTATCTCTTAACCCTAACGCTAGCCCTTACCCTAACGCCTAGATCTAACCCTAAATCTAACCTACCGCCTAATCCTAACCTTAAGCCCTAATGCTAACTCTAACCCTGAACCCTAAACCTACCCGTAACACTTAACACTAACCCTATCCGTGAACCTTAACCCGGACCCTAACCATTACCCGCACCCAAGCATTTAAACCTGACCCTACCCCTAATCCTTAATGATAACCCTAACACTAAACCCTAACCCTAAGCCCAACACTTATCCCTAATCCTATCCCTTAACCATAACCCTAACCCTAATGCTACCCCCTAAACGTAACCCTAACCGTGACCAGTAAACCTAACCCTAACCTCTAACACAAACCATAGCACATAACTCTAACCCTAAAACTAACCCTAACCCTAACCCTAACCCTAAACCCTAACTCTTAACCTTAACACTAAGAGTTAACTCTCACGCTAACCTTTAATCCTAACCCTAATCCTAATCTTCAACCCTAAACCTAACACTTAACCCTAACCCTGTACCAAACCCTAACCCCTCATCTTAAACCTAACCGTAAACCTCAACCCTAAACCAAAGTGTAACCGTTAAACCTAAGAGTAACCTTTAACCCTAACCCTAATCCCTAACCCTAAGCCCTCACCCTAACACTAAACTTCATCCTTAACCCTAACCAGAATCCTAACCCTAAATCTAATTCTCAGACTTCTTGCTTTCTTAGAGTTTAGAAAGCCTGCAATCCTCCCATGCCATGCGTGAAAGGAGGCTCTACCACTGTGTCCTGCATGAAACCCACGGGCCCATACCCAGAGTATGATAGAGTGGGTTCCCGGGTACAATCCCAGCCCCCTAAACTCCCCCCGCCCGCCTAATGCAGACAGGGCCCGTGCGCTAAGCATAAACAATACCTTTAACAGATAACCCTAACCCTGAACATAACACCCAACCCTGTTCCTATTTCTCCCCTTAACACGTAAACCTCCCCGTGCGCCTAACTTTAACCTCTTATCCTAACGTTAATGCATAACCCATTTCCTGAGAACAACCCCTATCCCATAATTCTAACCCTATCTCCTAGTCATCACTGTGACACCTAATCCCTAACCCTAATTCTAAACCGCTAACCCTAACCGTAACCCTACCTACAACCCTAACACTGACAGTAACCCTTACTTCTAACCCCAACGCTATGCCTAATAAACACCCTAACCCTTCATCCTAACCCCTAAGCCTTACCGTAAACCTTAACCCTAATCCTGATCCTAACCATTAAACCTAACCCTAGCTCTTAAAGCTAACCCTAAACCTTACCCTCACGACTAGACCTAACCCTGACACTAACCTAACACCTAACCCTAACCAGAACCCCTAAAGCTAACCCTGAACCCTATCCCTAACCCTAGCAGTAAACTTTAACCCTAAACCTAAGCCCAACCCGTAACCCTAATCCTATCCTTTTACCCTAAAACTAACCCCTAAACCTAACCCCTATACCTCACCCTAACTCTAACCCCAATCCTAATTCTAACCATACCCCTTCATAAAACAATAACTCCTAACCGCTAACCCTAACTCTAACCAAAAATCCTAATCACTAATCCCTAACCCTAACGCTTAACCTTTACCCTAACCGTTAACCCTCACCCTAAATCTTAACACTGACCCTAACCTTAACCTTTAACTCTAAGCCTAACCCTTAACCCTACAGTAAGGAAGACCCTTAAAGCTAATGGGATCCCTTATCCCTAACCCGAACACTACAGCTAAAAATAACCCTAAGCTTTGATCCTTAAACCTAACCCCTAACACTTACTTTAACCCCAAACCCTAACCCTAATCCTAAGCATTAAACCTAACCCTATCTCTTAACCCTAACGCTAGCCCTTACCCTAACGCCTAGATCTAACCCTAAATCTAACCTACCGCCTAATCCTAACCTTAAGCCCTAATGCTAACTCTAACCCTGAACCCTAAACCTACCCGTAACCCTTAACACTAACCCTATCCGTGAACCTTAACCCTGACCCTAACCATTACCCGCACCCAAGCATTTAACCCTGACCCTACTCCTAATCCTTAATGATAACCCTAACACTAAACCCTAACCCTAAGCCCAACACTTATCCCTAATCCTATCCCTTAACCCTAACCCTAACCCTAATGCTACCCCCTAAACGTAACCCTAACCGTGACCAGTAAACCTAACCCTAACCTCTAACACAAACCATAGCACATAACTCTAACCCTAAAACTAACCCTAACCCTAACCCTAAACCCTAACTCCTAGCCTTAACCCTCAGCGTTAACTCTCACGCTAACCTTTAATCCTAACCCTAATCCTAATCTTCAACCCTAAACCTAACACTTAACCCTAACCCTGTACCAAACCCTAACCCCTCATCTTAACCCTAACCGTAAACCTCAACCCTAAACCAAAGTGTAACCGTTAAACCTAAGGGTAACCTTTAACCCTAACCCTAATCCCTAACCCTAAGCCCTCACCCTAACACTAAACTTCATCCTTAACCCTAACCAGAATCCTAACCCTAAATCTAATTCTCAGACTTCTTGCTTTCTTAGAGTTTAGAAAGCCTGCCATCTACCCATGCCATGCGTGAAAGGAGGCTCTACCACTGTGTCCTGCATGAAACCCACGGGCCCATACCCAGAGTATGATAGAGTGGGTTCCCGGGTACAATCCCAGCCCCCTAAACTCCCCCCGCCCGCCTAATGCAGACAGGGCAAGTGTGCTAAGCATAAACAATACCTTTAACAGATAAACCTAACCCTGAACATAACAACCCAACCCTGTTCCTATTTCTCCCCTTAACACGTAAACTTCACCGTGCGCCTAACTTTAACCTCTTATCCTAACGTTAATGCATAACCCATTTCCTGAGAACAACCCCTATCCCATAATTCTAACCCTATCTCCTAGTCATCACTGTGACACCTAATCCCTAACCCTAATTCTAAACCGCTAACCCTAACCGTAACCCTACCTACAACCCTAACACTGACAGTAACCCTTACTTCTAACCCCAACGCTATGCCTAATAAAAACCCTAACCCTTCACCCTAACCCCTAAGCCTTACCCTAACCCTTAACCCTAATCCTAATCCTAACCATTAAACCTAACCCTAGCTCTTAAAGCTAACCCTAAACCTTACCCTCACGACTAGACCTAACCCTGACACTAACCTAACACCTAACCCTAACCAGAACCCCTAAAGCTAACCCTGAACCCTATCCCTAACCCTAGCAGTAAACTTTAACCCTAAACCTAAGCCCAACCCGTAACCCTAATCCTATCCTTTTACCCTAAAACTAACCCCTAAACCTAACCCCTATACCTCACCCTAACTCTAACCCCAATCCTAATTCTAACCATACCCCTTCATAAAACAATAACTCCTAACCGCTAACCCTAACACTAACCAAAAACCCTAATAACTAATCCCTAACCCTAACGCTTAACCTTTACCCTAACCGTTAACCCTCACCCTAAATCTTAACACTGACCCTAACCTTAACCTTTAACTCTAAGCCTAACCCTTAACCCTACAGTAAGGAAGACCCTTAATGCTAATGGGATCCCTTATCCCTAACCCTAACACTACAGCTAAAAATAACCCTAACCTTGGATCCTTAAACCTAACCCCTAACACTTACTTTAACCCCAAACCCTAACCCTAATCCTAAGCATTAAACCTAACCCTATCTCTTAACCCTAACGCTAGCCCTTACCCTAACGCCTAGATCTAACCCTAAATCTAACCTACCGCCTAATCCTAACCTTAAGCCCTAATGCTAACTCTAACCCTGAACCCTAAACCTACCCGTAACCCTTAACACTAACCCTATCCGTGAACCTTAACCCTGAACCTAACCATTACCCGCACCCAAGCATTTAACCCTGACCCTACCCCTAATCCTTAATGATAACCCTAACACTAAACCCTAACCCTAAGCCCAACACTTATCCCTAATCCTATCCCTTAACCCTAACCCTAACCCTAATGCTACCCCCTAAACGTAAACCTAACCGTGACCAGTAAACCTAACCCTAACCTCTAACACAAACCATAGCACATAACTCTAACCCTAAAACTAACCCTAACCCTAACCCTAAACCCTAACTCTTAGCCTTAACCCTAAGCGTTAACTCTCACGCTAACCTTTAATCCTAACCCTAATCCTAATCTTCAACCCTAAACCTAACACTTAACCCTAACCCTGTACCAAACCCTAACCCCTCATCTTAACCCTAACCGTAAACCTCAACCCTAAACCAAAGTGTAACAGTTAAACCTAAGGGTAACCTTTAACCCTAACCCTAATCCCTAACCCTAAGCCCTCACCCTAACGCTAAACTTCATCCTTAACCTAACCATAATCCTAACCCTAAATCTAGTTCTCAGACTTCTTGCTTTCTTAGAGTTTAGAAAGCCTGCCATCCTCCCATGCCATGCGTGAAAGGAGGCTCTACCACTGTGTCCTGCATGAAACCCACGGGCCCATACCCAGAGTATGATAGAGTGGGTTCCCGGGTACAATCCCAGCCCCCTAAACTCCCCCCGCCCGCCTAATGCAGACAGGGCAAGTGTGCTAAGCATAAACAATACCTTTAACAGATAACCCTAACCCTGAACATAACAACCCAACCCTGTTCCTATTTCTCCCCTTAACACGTAAACTTCACCGTGCGCCTAACTTTAACCTCTTATCCTAACGTTAATGCATAACCCATTTCCTGAGAACAACCCCTATCCCATAATTCTAACCCTATCTCCTAGTCATCACTGTGACACCTAATCCCTAACCCTAATTCTAAACCGCTAACCCTAACCGTAACCCTTCCTACAACCCTAACAATGACAGTAACCCCTACTTCTAACCCCAACGCTATGCCTAACAAAAACCCTAACCCTTGACCCTAACCCTTCACTCTAACCCCTAAGCCTTACCCTAACCCTTAACCCTAATCCTAATCCTAACCATTAAACGTAACCCTAGCTCTTAAAGCTAACCCTAAACCTTACCCTCACGACTAGACCTAACCCTGACACTAACCTAACACCTAACCCTATCCAGAACCCCTAAAGCTAACCCTGAACCCTATCCCTTACCCTATCAGTAAACTTTAACCCTAAACCTAAGCCCAACCCGTAACCCTAATCCTATCCTTTTACCCTAAACCTAACCGCTATACCTCACCCTAACTCTAACCCCAATCCTAATTCTAACCATACCCCTTCATAAAACACTAACTCCTAACCGCTAACCCTAACACTAACCAAAAACCCTAATCACTAATCCCTAACCCTAATGCTTAACCTTTACCATAACCGTTAACCCTCACCCCAAATCTTAACACTGACCCTAACCTTAACCTTTAACTCTAAGCCTAACCCTTAACCCTACAGTAAGGAAGACCCTTAATGCTAATGAGATCCCTTATCTCTAACCCTAACACTACAGCTAAAAATAACCCTATCCTTTGATCCTTAAACCTAACCCCTAACACTTACTTTAACCCCAAACCCTAACCCTAATCCTAAGCATTAAACCTAACCCTATCTCTTAACCTTAACGCTAGCCCTTACCCTAACGCCTAGATCTAACCCTAAATCTAACCTACCGCCTAATCCTAACCTTAAGCCCTAATGCTAACTCTAACCCTGAACCCTAAACCTACCCGTAACCCTTAACACTAACCCTATCCGTCAACCTTAACCCTGACCCTAACCATTACCCGCACCCAAGCATTTAACCCTGACCCTACCCCTAATCCTTAATGATAACCCTAACACTAAACCCTAACCCTAAGCCCAACACTTATCCCCAATCCTATCCCTTAACCCTAACCCTAATGCTAACCCCTAAACGTAACCCTAACCGTGACCAGTAAACCTAACCCTAACCTCTAACACAAACCATAGCACTAAACTAACTGAAACTAACCCTATCCCTAACCCTAACCCTAAAACCTAACTCTTAACCTTAACCCTAAGTGTTAACTCTCACGCTAACCTTTAATCCTAACCCTAATCCTAATCTTCAACACTAAACTTAACACTTAACCCTAACCCTGTACCATAACCTAACCCCTCATCTTAACCCTAATCGTAAACCTCAACCCTAAACCAAAGTGTAACCGTTAAACCTAAGAGTAACCTTTAACCCTAACCCTAATACCTAAGCCTAAGCCCTCACCCTAACACTAAACTTCATCCTTAACCCTAACCATAATCCAACCCTAAATCTAATTCTTAGACTTCTTGCTTTCTTAGAGTTTAGAAAGCCTGCCATCCTCCCATGCCATGGGTGAAAGGAGGCTCTACCACTGTGTCCTGCATGAAACTCATGGGCCCATACCCAGAGTATGATAGAGTGGGTTCCCGGGTACAATCCCAGCCCCCTAAACTCCCCCCGCACGCCTAATGCAGACAGGGCCCGTGCGCTAAGCATAAACAATACCTTTAACAGATAACCCTAACCCTGAACATAACACCCAACCCTGTTCCTATTTCTCCCCTTAACACGTAAACCTCACCGTGCGCCTAACTTTAACCTCTTATCCTAACGTTAATGCATAACCCATTTCCTGAGAACAACCCCTAACCCATAATTCTAACCCTATCTCCTAGTCATCACTGTGACACCTAATCCCTAACCCTAATTCTAAACCGCTAACCCTAACCGTAACCCTACCTACAACCCTAACACTGACAGTAACCCTTACTTCTAACCCCAACGCTATGCCTAACAAAAACCCTAACCCTTGACCCTATCCCTTCACCATAACCCCTAAGCCTTACCCTAACCCTTAACCCTAATCCTAATCCTAACCATTAAACCTAAGCCTAGCTCTTAAAGCTAACCCTAAACCTTACCCTCACGACTAGACCTAACCCTGACACTAACCTAACACCTAACCCTAACCAGAACCCCTAAAGCTAACCCTGAACCCTATCCCTAACCCTAGCAGTAAACTTTAACCCTAAACCTAAGCCCAACCCGTAACCCTAATCCTATCCTTATACCCTAAAACTAACCCCTAAACCTAACCCCTATACCTCACCCTAACTCTAACCCCAATCCTAATTCTAACCGCACCCCTTCATAAAACACTATCTCCTAATCGCTAACACTAACACTAACCAAAATCCCTAATCACTAATCCCTAACCCTAACGCTTAACCTTTACCCTAACCGTTAACCCTCACCCTAAATCTTAACACTGACCCTAACCTTAACCTTTAACTCTAAGCCTAACCCTTAACCCTACAGTAAGGAAGACCCTTAATGCTAATGGGATCCCTTATCCCTAACCCTAACACTACAGCTAAAAATAACCCTAACCTTTGATCCTGAAACCTAACCCCTAACACTTACTTTAACCCCAAACCCTAACCCTAATCCTAAGCATTAAACCTAACCCTATCTCTTAACCCTAACGCTAGCCCTTACCCTAACGCCTAGATCTAACCCTAAATCGAACCTACCGCCTAATCCTAACCTTAAGCTCTAATGCTAACTCTAACCCTGAACCCTAAACCTACCCGTAACCCTTAACACTAACCCTATCTGTGAACCTTACCCTGACCCTAACCATTACCCGCAACCAAGCATTTAACCCTGACCCTACCCCTAATCTTTAATGATAACCCTAACACTAAACCCTAACCCTAAGCCCAACACTTATGCCTAAACCTATCCCTTAACCCTAACCATAAGCCTAACCCTAATGCTAACCCCTAAACGTAACCCTCACCGTGACCACTAAACCTAACCCTAACCTCTAACACAAACCATAGCACATAACTCTAACCCTAAAACGAACCCTAACCCTAACCCTAACCCTAAACCCTAACGCTTAACCTTAACCCTAAGCGTTAACTCTCACGCTAACCTTTAATCCTTACCCTAATCCTAATCTTCAACCCTAAACCTAACACTTAACCCTAACCCTGTACCAAACCCTAACCCCTCATCTTAACCCTAACCGTAAACCTCAACCCTAAACCAAAGTGTAACCGTTAAACCTAAGAGTAATCTTTAAGCCTAACCCTAATCCCTAACCCTAAGCCCTCACCCTAACACTAAACTTCATCCTTAACCCTAACCATAGTCCAACCCTAAATCTCATTCTCAGACTTCTTGCTTTCTTAGAGTTTAGAAAGCCTGCAATCCTCCCATGCCATGCGTGAAAGGAGGCTCTACCACTCTGTCCTGAATGAAACCCACGGGCCCATACCCAGAGTATGACAGAGTGGGTTCCCTGGTACAATCCCAGCCCCCTAAACTCCCCCCGCCCGCCTAATGCAGACAGGGCCCATGCGCTAAGCATAAACAATACCTTTAACAGATAACCCTAACCCTGAACATAACACCCAACCCTGTTCCTATTTCTCCCCTTAACACGTAAACCTCACCGTGCGCCTAACTTTAACCTCTTATCCTAACGTTAATGCATAACCCATTTCCTGAGAACAACCCCTATCCCATAATTCTAACCCTATCTCCTAGTCATCACTGTGACACCTAATCCCTAACCCTAATTCTAAACCGCTAACCCTAACCGTAACCCTATCTACAACCCTAACACTGACAGTAACCCTTACTTCTAACCCCAACGCTATGCCTAACAAAAACCCTAACCCATGACCCTAACCCTTCACCCTAACCCCTAAGCCTTACCCTAACCCTTAACCCTAATCCTAATCCTAACCATTAAACCTAACCCTAGCTCTTAAAGATGACCCTAAACCTTACCCTCACGACTAGACCTAACCCTGACACTAACCTAACACCTAACACTAACCAGAACCCCTAAAGCTAACCCTGAACCCTATCCCTAACCCTAGCAGTAAACTTTAACCCTAAACCTAAGCCCAACCCGTAACCCTAATCCTATCCTTTTACCCTAAAACTAACCCCTAAACCTAACACCTAAACCTCACCCTAAATCTAACCCCAATCCTAATTCTAACCATACCCCTTCATAAAACACTAACTCCTAACCGCTAACCCTAACACTAACCAAAAAGCCTAATCACTAATCCCTAACCCTAACGCTTAACCTTTACCCTAACTGTTAACCCTCACTCTAAATCTCAACACTGACCCTAACCTTAACCTTTAACTCTAAGCCTAACCCTTAATCCTACAGTAAGGAACACCCTTAATGCTAATGGGATCCCTTATCCCTAACCCTAACACTACAGCTAAAAATAACCCTAACCTTTGATCATGAAACCTAACCCCTAACACTTACTTTAACCCCAAACCCTAACCCTAATCCTAAGCATTAAACCTAACCCTATCTCTTAACCCTAACGCTAGCCCTTACCCTAACGCCTAGATCTAACCCTAAGTCTAACCTACCGCCTAATCCTAACCTTAAGCCCTAATGCTAACTCTAACCCTGAACCCTAAACCTACCCGTAACCCTTAACACTAACCCTATCCGTGAACCTTAACCCTGACCCTAACCATTACCCGTACCCAAGCATTTAACCCTGACCCTAACCCTAATCCTTAATGCTAACCCTAACACTAAACCCTAACCCTAAGCCCAACACTTATCCCTAATCCTATCCCTTATCCCTAACCCTAACCCTAATGCTACCCCCTAAACGTAACCCTAACCGTGACCAGTAAACCTAACCCTAACCTCTAACACAAAGCGTAGCTCATAACTCTAACCCTAAAACTAACCCTAACCCTAACCCTAACCCTAAACCCTAACTCCTAACCTTAACCCTAAGCGTTAACTCTCACGCTAACCTTTAATCCTAACCCTAATCCTAATCTTCAACCCTAAACCTAACACTTAACCCTAACCCTGTACCAAACCCTAACCCCTCATCTTAACCCTAACGGTAAACCTCAACCCTATACCAAAGTGTAACCATTAAACCTAAGAGTAACATTTAACCCTAACCCTAATCCCTAACCCTAAGCCCTCACCCTAACACTAAACCTCATCCTTAACCTTAACCATAATCCTAACCCTAAATCTAATTCTCAGACTTCTTGCTTTCTTAGAGTTTAGAAAGCCTGCAATCCTCCCATGCCATGCGTGAAAGGAGGCTCTACCTCTGTGTCCTGCATGAAACCCACGGGCTCATACCCAGAGTATGATAGAGTGGGTTCCCGGGTACAATCCCAGTCCCCTAAACTCCCCCCGCCCGCCCAATGCAGACAGGGCCCGTGCGCTAAGCATAAACAATACCTTTAACAGATAACCCTAACCCTGAACATAACACCCAACCCTGTTCCTATTTCTCCCCTTAACACGTAAACCTCCCCGTGCGCCTAACTTTAACCTCTTATCCTAACGTTAATGCATAACCCATTTCCTGAGAACAACCGCTATCCCATAATTCTAACCCTATCTCCTAGTCATCACTGTGACACCTAATCCGTAACCCTAATTCTAAACCGCTAACCCTAACCGTAACCCTACCTACAACCCTGACACTGACAGTAACCCTTACTTCTAACCCCAACGCTATGCCTAACAAAAACCCTAAACCTTCACCCTAACCCCTAAGCCTTACCCTAACCCTTAACCCTAATCCTAATCCTAACCATTAAACCTAACCCTAGCTCTTAAAGCTAACCCTAAACCTTACCCTCACGACTAGACTTAACCCTGACACTAACCTAACACCTAACCCTAACCAGAACCCCTAAAGCTAACCCTGAACCCTATCCCTAACCCTAGCAGTAAACTCTAACCCTAAACCTAAGCCCAACCCGTAACCCTAATCCTATCCTTTTACCCTAAAACTAACCCCTAAACCTAACCCCTATACCTCACCCTAACTCTAACCCCAATCCTAATTCTAACCATACCCCTTCATAAAACACTAACTCCTAACCGCTAACCCTAACACTAACCAAAAATCCTAATCACTAATCCCTAACCCTAACGCTTAACCTTTACCCTAACCGTTAACCCTCACCCTAAATCTTAACACTGACCCTAACCTTAACCTTTAACTCTAAGCCTAACCCTTAACCCTACAGTAAGGAAGACCCTTAATGCTAATGGGATCCCTTATCCCTAACCCTAACACTACAGCTAAAAATAACCCTAACCTTTGATCCTTAAACCTAACCCCTAACACTTACTTTAACCCCAAACCCTAACCCTAATCCTAAGCATTAAACCTAATCCTATCTCTTAACCCTAACGCTAGCCCTTACCCTAACGCCTAGATCTAACCCTAAATATAACCTACCGCCTAATCCTAACCTTAAGCCCTAATGGTAACTCTAACCC
>NW_027182966.1:7500-12500 GCF_041146395.1 Eulemur rufifrons
GGGTTAGGGTTATCTGTTAAAGGTATTGTTTATGCTTAGCGCACGGGCCCTGTCTGCATTAGGCGGGTGGGGGGAGTTTAGGGGGCTGGGATTGTACCCGGGAACCCACTCTATCATACTCTGGGTATGGGTCCGTGAGTTTCATGCAGGAAACAGTGGTAGAGCCTCCTTTCACGTATGGCATGGGAGGATTGCAGGCTTTCTAAACTCTAAGAAAGCAAGAAGTCTGAGAATTAGATTTAGGGTTAGGATTATGGTTAGGGTTAAGGATGAAGTTTAGTGTTAGGGTGAGGGCTTAGGGTTAGGGATTAGGGTTAGGTTTAAAGGTTACTCTTAGGTTTAACGGTTCCACTCTGGTTTAGGGTTGAGGTTTACCGTTAGGGTTAAGATGAGGGGTTAGGGTTTGGTACAGCGTTAGAGTTAAGTATTAGGTTTAGTGTTGAAGATTAGGATTAGGGTTAGGATTAAAGGGTGGCGTGAGAGTTAACGCTTAGGGTTAAGGTTAAGAGTTAGGGTTTAGGGTTAGGGTTAGGGTTAGGGTTACTTTTAGGGTTAGAGTTTTGTGCTATGGTTTGTGTTAGCGGTTAGGGTTAGGTTTACTAGTGACGGTTAGGGTTACGTTTAGGGGTTAGCATTAGGGTTAGGGTTAGGGTTAAGGGATAGGATTAGGGTTAAGTGTTGGGCTTAGGGTTAGGGTTTAGTGTTAGGGTTAGCATTAAGGATTAGGGTTAGGGTCAGGGTTAAATGCTTGGGTGCGGTTAATGGTTAGGGCTAGGGTTAAGGTTCATGGATAGGGTTAGTGTTAAGGGTTACGGGTAGGTTTAGGGTTCAGGGTTAGAGTTAGCATTAGGACTTAAGTTTAGGATTAGGAGGTAGGTTAGATTTAGGGTTAGATCTAGGCGTTAGGGTAAGGGCTAGGGTTAGGGTTAAGAGATAGGGTTAGGTTTAATGCTTAGGATTAGGGTTAGGGTTTGGGGTTAAAGTAAGTGTTAGGGGTTAGGTTTAAGGATCCAAGGTTAGGGTTATTTTTAGCTGTAGTGTTAGGGTTAGGGATAAGGGATCCCATTAGCATTAAGGGTTTTCCTTACTGTAGGCTTAAGGGTTAGGCTTAGAGTTAAAGGTTAAGGTTAGGGTCAGTGTTAAGATTTAGGGTGAGGGTTAACGGTTATGGTAAAGGTTAAGTGTTAGGGTTAGGGATTAGTGATTAGGGTTTTTGGTTAGTGTTAGGTTAGCGGTTAGTGTTTTATGAAGGGGTATGGTTAGAATTAGGATTGGGGTTAGAGTTAGGGTTAGGGTTAGGGGTTAGTTTTAGGGTAAAAGGATAGGATTAGGGTTACGGGTTGGGCTTAGGTTTAGGTTTAAAGTTTACTGCTAGGGTTAGGGATAGGGTTCAGGGTTAGCTTTAGGGGTTCTGGTGAGGGTTAAGTGTTATGTTAGTGTCAGGGTTAGGTCTAGTCGTGAGGGTAAGGTTTAGGGTTAGCTTTAAAAGCTAGGGTTAGGTTTAATGGTTAGGATTATGATTAGGGTTAAGGGTTAGGGTAAGTCTTAGGGGTTAGGGTGAAGGGTTAGGGTTAAGGGTTAGGGTTTTTATTAGGCATAGCGTTGGGGTTAGAAGTAAGGGTTACTGTCAGTGTTAGGGTTGTAGGTAGGGTTACGGTTAGGGTTAGCGGTTTGGAATTAGGGTTAGGGATTAGGTGTCACAGTGATGACTAGGAGATAGGGTTAGAATTATGGGATAGGGGTTGTTCTCAGGAAATGGGTTATGCATTAACGTTAGGATAAGAGGTTAAAGTTAGGCGCACGGTGAAGTTTACGTGTTAAGGGGAGAAATAGGAACAGGGTTGGGTGTTATGTTCAGGGTTAGGGTTATCTGTTAAAGGTATTGTTTATGCTTAGCGCACGGGCCCTGTCTGCATTAGGCGGGCGGGGGGGAATTTTGGGGGCTGGGATTGTACCCGGGAACCCACTCTATCATACTCTGGGTATGGGTCCATGGGTTTCATACAGGACACAGTGGTAGAGCCTCCTTTCACGCATGGCATGGGAGGATTGCAGGCTTTCTAAACTCTAAGAAAGCAAGAAGTCTGAGAATTAGATTTAGGGTTAGGATTCTGGTTAGGGTTAAGGATGAAGTTTAGTGTTAGGGTGAGGGCTTAGGGTTAGGGATTAGGGTTAGGGTTAAAGGTTACTCTTAGGTTTAACGGTTACACTTTGGATTAGGGTTGAGGTTTACGGTTAGGGTTAAGATGAGGGGTTAGGGTTTGGTACAGGGTTAGGGTTAAGTGTTAGGTTTAGGGTTGAAGATTAGGATTAGGGTTAGGATTAAAGGTTAGCGTGAGAGTTAACGCTTAGGGTTAAGGTTAAGAGTTAGAGTTTAGGGTTAGGGTTAGGGTTCGTTTTAGGGTTAGAGTTATGTGCTATGGTTTGTGTTAGAGGTTAGGGTTAGGTTTACTGGTCACGGTTAGGGTTACGTTTAGGGGGTAGCATTAGGGTTAGGGTTAGGGTTAAGGGATAGGATTAGGGATAAGTGTTGGGCTTAGGGTTAGGGTTTAGTGTTAGGGTTATCATTAAGGATTAGGGGAAGGGTCAGGGTTAAATGCTTGGGTGCGGGTAATGGTTAGGGTCAGGGTTAAGGTTCACGGATAGGGTTAGTGTTAAGGGTTACGGGTAGGTTTAGGGTTCAGGGTTAGAGTTAGCATTAGGGCTTAAGGTTAGGATTAGGCGGTAGGTTAGACTTAGGGTTAGATCTAGGCCTTAGGGTAAGGGCTAGCGTTAGGGTTAAGAGATAGGGTTAGGTTTAATGCTTAGGATTAGGGTAGGGATTGGGGTTAAAGTAAGTGTTAGGGGTTAGGTTTAAGGATCAAAGGTTAGGGTTATTTTTAGCTGTAGTGTTAGGGTTAGGGATAAGGGATCCCATTAGCATTAAGGGTCTTCCTTACTGTAGGGTTAAGGGTTAGGCTTAGAGTTAAAGGTTAAGGTTAGGGTCAGTATTAAGATTTAGGGTGAGGGTTTACGGTTAGGGTAAAGGTTAAGCGTAAGGGTTAGGCATTAGTGATTAGGGTTTTTGGTTAGTGTTAGGGTTAGCGGTTAGGAGTTAGTGTTTTATGAAGGGGTATGGTTAGAATTAGGATTGGGGTTAGAGTTAGGGTGAGGTATAGGGGTTAGGTTTAGGGGTTAGTTTTAGGGTAAAAGGATAGGATTAGGGTTTCGGGTTGGGCTTAGGTTTAGGGTTAAAGTTACTGCTAGGGTTAGCGATAGGGTTCAGGGTTAGCATTAGGGGTTCTGTTTAGGGTTAGGTGTTAGGTTAGTGTCAGGGTTAGGTCTAGTCGTGAGGGTAAGGTTTAGGGTTAGCTTTAAGAGCTAGGGTTACGTTTAATGGTTAGGATTAGGATTAGGGTTAAGGGTTAGGGTAAGGCTTAGGGGTTAGGGTGAAGGGTTAGGGTCAAGGGTTAGGGTTTTTGTTAGGCATAGCGTTGGGGTTAGAAGTAAGGGTTACTGTCAGTGTTAGGGTTGTAGGTAGGGTTACGGTTAGGGTTAGCGGTTTAGAATTAGGGTTAGGGATGAGGTGTCACAGTGATGACTAGGAGATAGGGTTAGAATTATGGGATAGGGGTTGTTCTCAGGAAATGGGTTATGCATTAACGTTAGGATAAGAGGTTAAAGTTAGGCACAAGGTGAGGTTTACGTGTTAAGGGGAGCAATAGGAACAGGGTTGGGTGTTATGTTCAGGGTTAGGGTTATCTGTTAAAGGTATTGTTTATGCTTAGCACACGGGCCCTGTCTGCATTAGGCGGGCGGGGGGAGTTTAGGGGGCTGGGATTGTACCCGGGAAACCACTCTATCATACCCTGGGTATGGGCCCGTGGGTTTCATGCAGGACACAGTGGTAGAGCCTCCTTTCACGCATGGCATGGGAGGATTGCAGGCTTTCTAAACTCTAAGAAAGCAAGAAGTCTGAGAATTAGATTTAGGGTTAGGATTATGGTTAGGGTTAAGGATGAAGTTTAGTGTTAGGGTGAGGGCTTAGGGTTAGGGATTAGGGTTAGGGTTAAAGGTTACTCTTAGGTTTAACGGCTACACTTTGGTTTAGGGTTGAGGTTTACGGTTAGGGTTAAGATGAGGGGTTAGGGTTTGGTACAGGGTTAGGGTTAAGTGTTAGGTTTAGGGTTGAAGATTAGGATTAGGGATAGGATTAAATGTTAGTGTGAGAGTTAACGCTTAGGGTTAAGGTTAAGAGTTAGGGTTTAGGGTTAGGGTTAGGGTTAGGGTTAGTTTTAGGGTTAGAGTTATGTGCTATGGTTTGTGTTATAGGTTAGGGTGAGGTTTACTGGTCACGGTTAGGGTTACGTTTAGGGGGTAGCATTAGGGTTAAGGTTAAGGTTAAGGGATAGGATTAGGGATAAGTGTTGGGCTTAGGGTTAGGGTTTAGAGTTAGGGTTAGCATTAAGGATTAGGGTTAGGGTCAGGGTTAAAAGCTTGGGTGCGGGTAATGGTTAGGGTCAGGGTTAAGGTTCACGGATAGGGTTAGTGTTAAGGGTTATGGGTATGTTTAAGGTTTAGGGTTAGAGTTAGGGTTAGGGTTCGGGTTAGGGGTTAGGGTTAGGGTCAGGGTCAGGGTCTGGGGTTAGGGGTTAGGGTTAGGGTTAGGGGTTAGGGTTAGGGTTAGGGGTTAGGGTTAGGGTTAGGGTTAGGGGGGATAGGGTTATGGTTGGGGTTGGGGTTAGGGTTAGGGGTTAGGGTTAGGGATAGTGGTTAGGGTTAGGGTTAGGGTTCGGGTTCGGGTTAGGGTTAGGGTTTTGTTAGGGTTAGGGTTAGGGTTCGGTTAGGGTTAGGGTTAGGGTAGGGGTGGGGGTAGGGTTAGGGTTAGGGGTTAGGGTTAGGATTAGGGGTTAGGTTCAGGGTCAGGATCAGGGTCAGGGTTAGGGGTTAGGTTTAGGGTTAGGGTTGGGGTTGGGGTCGGGGTTAAGGTTAGGGTTAGGGGTTAGGGTTAGGGTTAGGTG
>NW_027182966.1:32500-50000 GCF_041146395.1 Eulemur rufifrons
AGGGTTACGTTTAGGGGTTTTCGTTAGGGTTAGGGTTAAGGGATAGGATTAGGGTTAAGTGTTGGGCTTAGGGTTAGGGTTTAGTATTAGTGTTATCATTAAGGATTAGGGGTAGGGTCAGGGTTAAATGCTTGGGTGCGGGTAATGGTTAGGGTCAGGGTTAAGGTTCACGGATAGGGTTAGTGTTAAGGGTTACGGGTAGGTTTAGGGTTCAGGGTTAGAGTTAGCATTAGGGCTTAAGGTTAGGATTAGGCGGTAGGTTCGATTTAGGGTTGGATCTAGGCGTTAGGGTAAGGGCTAGCGTTAGGGTTAAGAGATAGGGTTAGGTTTAATGCTTAGGATTAGGGTTAGGGTTTGGGGTTAAAGTAAGTGTTAGGGGTTAGGTTTAAGGATCCAAGGTTAGGGTTATTTTTAGCTGTAGTGTTAGGGTTAGGGATAAGGGATCCCATTAGCATTAAGGGTCTTCCTTACTGTAGGGTTAAGGGTTAGGCTTAGAGTTAAAGGTTAAGGTTAGGGTCAGTGTTAAGATTTAGGGTGAGGGTTAACGGTTAGGGTAAAGGTTAAGTGTTAGGGTTAGGGATTAGTGATTAGGGTTTTTGGTTATTGTTAGGTTAGCGGTTAGTGTTTTATGAAGGGGTATGGTTAGAATTAGGATTGGGGTTAGAGTTAGGGTGAGGTATAGGGGTTAGGTTTAGGGGTTAGTTTTAGGGTAAAAGGATAGGATTAGGGTTACGGGTTGGGCTTAGGTTTAGGGTTAAAGTTTACTGCTAGGGTTAGGGATAGGGTTCAGGGTTAGCTTTAGGGGTTCTGGTGAGGGTTAAGTGTTAAGTTAGTGTCAGGGTTAGGTCTAGTCGTGAGGGTAAGGTTTAGGGTTAGCTTTAAGAGCTAGGGTTAGGTTTAATGGTTAGGATTAGGATTAGGGTTAAGGGTTAGGGTAAGTCTTAGGGGTTAGGGTGAAGGGTTAGGGTCAACGGTTGGGGTTTTTGTTAGGCATAGCGTTGGGGTTAGAAGTAAGGGTTACTGTCAGTGTTAGGGTTGTAGGTAGGGTTACGGTTAGGGTTAGCGGTTTAGAATTAGGGTTAGGGATTAGGTGTCACAGTGATGACTAGGAGATAGGGTTATTATTATGGGATAGGGGTTTTTCTCAGGAAATGGGTTATGCATTAACGTTAGGATAAGAGGTTAAAGTTAGGCGCACGGTGAGATTTACGTGTTAAGGGGAGAAAGAGGAACAGGGTTGGGTGTTATGTTCAGGGTTAGGGTTATCTGTTAAAGGTATTGTTTATGCTTAGCGCACGGGCCCTGTCTGCATTAGGCGGGCGGGGGGAGTTTAGGGGGCTGGGATTGTACCCGGGAACCCACTCTATCATACTCTGGGTATGGGTCCGTGGGTTTCATGCAGGACACAGTGGTAGAGCCTCCTTTCACGCATGGCATGGGAGGATGGCAGGCTTTCTAAACGCTAAGAAAGCAAGAAGTCTGAGAATGAGATTTAGGGTAGGATTATGGTTAGGGTTAAGGATGAAATTTAGTGTTAGGGTGAGGGCTTAGGGTTAGGGATTAGGGTTAGGGTTAAAGGCTACTCTTAGGTTTAACGGCTACACTTTGGTTTAGGGTTGAGGTTTACGGTTAGGGTTAAGATGAGGGGTTAGGGTTTGGTACAGGGTTAGGGTTAAGTGTAAGGTTTAGGGTTGAAGATTAGGATTAGGGTTAGGATTATAGGATAGCGTGAGAGTTAACGCTTAGGGTTAAGGTTAAGTGTTAGGGTTTAGGGTTAGGTTTAGGGTTAGGGTTATTTTTAGGGTTAGAGTTATGTGCTATGGTTTGTGTTAGAGGTTAGGGTTAGGTTTACTGTTCACGGTTAGGGTTACGTTTAGGGGTTAGCATTAGGGTTAGGGTTAGGGTTAGGGTTAAGGGATAGGATTACGGTTAAGTGTTGGCCTTAGGGTTAGGGTTTAGTGTTTGGGTTATCATTAAGGACTAGGGGTAGGGTCAGGGTTAAATGCCTGGGTGCGGGTAATGGTTTGGGTCAGGGTTAAGGTTCACGGATAGGGTTAGTGTTAAGGGTTACGGGTAGGTTTAGGGTTCAGGGTTAGAGTTAGCATTAGGGCTTAAGGTTAGGATTAGGCGGTAGGTTCGATTTAGGGTTAGATCTTGGCGTTCGGGTAAGGGCTAGCGTTAGGGTTAAGAGATAGGGTTAGGATTAATGCTTAGGATTAGGGTTAGGGATTGGGGTTAAAGTAAGTGTTAGGGGTTAGGTTTAAGGATCCAAGGTTAGGGTTATTTTTAGCTGTAGTGTTAGGGTTAGGGATAAGGGATCCCATTAGCATTAAGGGTCTTCCTTACTGTAGGGTTAAGGGTTAGGCTTAGAGTTAAAGGTTAAGGTTAGGGTCAGTGTTAAGATTTAGGGTGAGGGTTAACGGTTAGGGTAAAGGTTAAGCGTTAGGGTTAGGGATTAGTGATTAGGGTTTTTGGTTAGTGTTAGGGTTAGCGGTTAGGAATTACTGTTTTCTGAAGGGGTATGGTTAGAATTAGGATTGGGGTTAGAGTTAGGGTGAGGTATAGGGGTTAGGTTTAGGGGTTAGTTTTAGGGTAAAAGGATAGGATTAGAGTTACGGGTTGGGCTTAGGTTTAGGGTTAAAGTTTACTGCTAGGGTTAGGGATAGGGTTCAGGCTTAGCTTTAGGGGTTCTGGTTAGGGTTAGGTGTTAGGTTAGTGTCAGGGTTAGGTCTAGTCGTGAGGGTAAGATTTAGGGTTAGCTTTAAGAGCTAGGGTTAGGTTTAATGGTTAGGATTAGGATTAGGGTTAAGGGTTAGGGTAAGGCTTAGGGGTTAGGGTTAAGGGTTAGGGTCAAGGGTTAGGGTTTTTGTTAGGCATAGCGTTGGGGTTAAAAGTAAGGGTTACTGTCAGTGTTAGGGTTGTAGGTAGGGTTACGGTTAGGGTTAGCGGTTTAGAACTAGGGTTAGGGATTAGGTGTCACAGTGATGACTAGGAGATAGGGTTAGAATTATGGGATAGCGGTTGTTCTCAGGAAATGGGTTATGCATTAACGTTAGGATAAGAGGTTAATGTTAGGCGCACGGGGAGGTTTACGTGTTAAGGGGAGAAATAGGAACAGGGTTGGGTGTTATGTTCAGGGTTAGGGTTATCTGTTAAAGGTATTGTTTATGCTTAGCGCACGGGCCCTGTCTGCATTAGGCGGGCGGGGGGAGTTTAGGGGGCTGGGATTGTACCCGGGAACCCACTCTATCATACTCTGGGTATGGGCCCGTGGGTTTCATGCAGGACACAGTGGTAGAGCCTCCTTTCACCCATGGCATGGGAGGATGGCAGGCTTTCTAAACTCTAAGAAAGCAAGAAGTGTGAGAATGAGATTTAGGGTTGGATTATGGTTAGGGTTAAGGATGAAGTTTAGTGTTAGGGTGAGGGCTTAGGCTTAGGTATTAGGGTTAGGGTTAAAGGTTACTCTTAGGTTTAACGGTTACACTTTGGTTTAGGGTTGAGGTTTACGATTAGGGTTAAGATGAGGGGTTAGGTTATGGTACAGGGTTAGGGTTAAGTGTTAGGTTTAGTGTTAAAGATTAGGATTAGGGTTAGGATTAAAGGTTAGCGTGAGAGTTAACGCTTAGGGTTAAGGTTAAGAGTTAGTGTTTAGGGTTAGGGTTAGGGATAGGGTTAGTTTTAGTTAGTGTAGTGCTATGGTTTGTGTTAGAGGTTAGGGTTAGGTCTACTGGTCACGGTTAGGGTTGTGTTTAGGGGTTATCATTAGGGTTAGGGTTAAGGGATAGGATTAGGGATAAGTGTTGGGCTTAGGGTTAGGGTTTAGTGTTAGGGTTATCATTAAGGTTTAGGGGTAGGTTCAGGGTTAAATGCTTTGGTGCGGGTAATGGTTAGTGTCAGGGTTAAGGTTGACGGATAGGATTAGTGTTAAGGGTTACGGGTAGGTTTAGGGTTCAGGGTTAGAGTTAGCATTAGGGCTTAAGGTTAGGATTAGGCGGTAGGTTAGATTTAGGGTTAGATCTAGGCGTTAGGGTAAGGGCTAGCGTTAGGATTAAGAGATAGGGTTAGGTTTAATGCTTAGGATTAGGGTTAGGGTTTGGGGTTAAAGTAAGTGTTAGGGGTTAGGTTTAAGGATCAAAGGTTAGGGTTATTTTTAGCTGTAGTGTTAGGGTTAGGGATAAGGGATCCCATTAGCATTAAGGGTCTTCCTTACTGTAGGGTTAAGGGTTAGGCTTAGAGTTAAAGGTTAAGGTTAGGGTCAGTGTTAAGATTTGGGGTGAGGGTTAACGGATAGGGTAAAGGTTAAGCGTTAGGGTTAGGGATTAGTGATTAGGGTTTTTGGTTAGTGTTAGCGTTAGCGGTTAGGAGTTAGTGTTTTATGAAGGGGTATGGTTAGAATTAGGATTGGGGTTAGAGTTAGGGTGAGGTATAGGGGTTAGGTTTAGGGTAAAAGGATAGGATTAGGGTTACGGGTTGGTCTTAGGTTTAGGGTTAAAGTTTACTGCTAGGGTTAGGGATAGGGTTCAGGGTTAGCTTTAGGGGTCTGGTTAGGGTCAGGTGTTAGGTTAGTGTCAGCGTTAGGTCTAGTCGTGAGGGTAAGGTTTAGGGTTAGCTTTAAGAGCTAGGGTTAGGTTTAATGGTTAGGATTAGGATTAGGGTTAAGGGTTAGGGTAAGGCTTAGGGGTTAGGGTGACGGGTTAGGGTCAAGGGTTAGGGTTTTTGTTAGGCATAGCGTTGGGGTTAGAAGTAAGGGTTACTGTCAGTGTTAGGGTTGTAGGTAGGGTTACGGTTAGGGTTAGCGGTTTAGAATTAGGGTTAGGGATTAGGTGTCACAGTGATGACTAGGAGATAGGGTTAGAATTATGGGATAGGGGTTGTTCTCAGGAAATGGGTTATGCATTAACGTTAGGATAAGAGGTTAAAGTTAGGCGCACGGGGAGGTTTACGTGTTAAGGGGAGAAATAGGAACAGGGTTGGGTGTTATGTTCAGGGTTAGGGTTATCTGTTAAAGGTATTGTTTATGCTTAGCGCACGGGCCCTGTCTGCATTAGGCGGGCGGGGGGAGTTTAGGGGGCTGGGATTGTACCCGGGAAGCCACTCTATCATACTCTGGGTATGGGCCCGTGGGTTTCATGCAGGACACAGTGGTAGAGCCTCCTTTCACGCATGGCATGGGAGGATTGCAGGCTTTCTAAACTCTAAGAAAGCAAGAAGTCTGAGAATTAGATTTAGGGTTAGGATTCTGGTTAGGGTTAAGGATGAAGTTTAGTGTTAGGGTGAGGGCTTAGGGTTAGGGATTAGGGTTAGGGTTAAAGGTTACTCTTAGGTTTAACGGTTACACTTTGGTTTAGGGTTGAGGTTTACGGTTAGGGTTAAGATGAGGAGTTAGGGTTAGGTGCAGGGTTAGGGTTAAGTGTTAGGTTTAGGGTTGAAGATTAGGATTAGGGTTAGGATTAAAGGTTAGCGTGAGAGTTAACGCTTAGGGTTAAGGTTAAGAGTTAGGGTTTAGGGTTAGGGTTAGAGTTAGGGTTCGTTTTAGGGTTAGAGTTATGTGCTATGGTTTGTGTTAGAGGTTAGGGTTAGGTTTACTGGTGACGGTTATGATTACGTTTAGGGGTTAGCATTAGGGTTAGGGTTAGTGTTAGGATTAAGGGATAGGATTAGGGTTAAGTGTTGGGCTTAGGGTTAGGGTTTAGTGTTAGGGTTATCATTATGGACTAGGGGTAGGGTCAGGGTTAAATGCTTGGGTGCGGGTAATGGTTAGGGTCAGGGTTAAGGGTCACGGATAGGGTTAGTGTTAAGGGTTACGGGTAGGTTTAGGGTTCAGGGTTAGAGTTAGCATTAGGGCTTAAGGTTAGGATTAGGCGGTAGGTTAGATTTAGGGTTAGAACTAGGCGTTAGGGTAAGGGCTAGCGTTAGGGTTAAGAGATAGGGTTAGGTTTAATGCTTCGCATTAGGGTTAGGGTTTGGGGTTAAAGTAAGTGTTAGGGGTTAGGTTTCAGGATCAATGGTTAGGGTTATTTTTAGCTGTAGTGTTAGGGTTAGGGATAAGGGATCCCATTAGCATTAAGGGTCCTCCTTCCTGTAGGGTTAAGGGTTAGGCTTAGAGTTAAAGGTTAAGGTTAGGGTCAGTGTTTAGATTTAGGGTGAGGGTTAACGGTTAGGGTAAAGGTTAAGCGTTAGGGTTAGGGATTAGTGATTAGGGTTTTTGGATAGTGTTAGGGTTAGCGGTTAGGAGTTAGTGTTTTATGAAGGGGTATGGTTAGAATTAGGATTGGGGTAGAGTTAGGGTGAGGTATAGGGGTTAGGTTTAGGGGTTAGTTTTAGGGTAAAATGATAGGATTAGGGTTACGGGTTGGGCTTAGGTTTAGGGTTAAAGTTTACTGCTAGGGTTAGGGATAGGGTTCAGAGTTAGCTTTAGGGGTTCTGGTTAGGGTTAGGTGTTAGGTTAGTGTCAGCGTTAGGTCTAGTCGTGAGGGTAAGGTTTAGGGTTAGCTTTAAGAGCTAGGGTTAGGTTTAATGGTTAGGATTAGGATTAGGGTTAAGGGTTAGGGTAAGGCTTGGGGGTTAGGGTGAAGGGTTAGGGTCAACGGTTGGGGTTTTTGTTAGGCATAGCGTTGGGGTTAGAAGTAAGGGTTACTGTCAGTGTTAGGGTTGTAGTTAGGGTTACGGTTAGGGTTAGCGGTTTAGAATTAGGGTTAGGGATTAGGTGTCACAGTGATGACTAGGAGATAGGGTTAGAATTATGGGATGGGGTTGTTCTCAGGAAATGGGTTCTGCATTAACGTTAGGATAAGAGGTTAAAGTTAGGCGCACGGTGAGGTTTACGTGTTAAGGGGAGAAATAGGAACAGGGTTGGGTGTTATGTTCAGGGTTAGGGTTATCTGTTAAAGGTATTGTTTATGCTTAGCGCACGGGCCCTGTCTGCATTAGGCGGGCGGGGGGATCTTAGGGGGCTGGGATTGTACCCGGGAACACACTCTATCATACTCTGTGTATGGGCCCGTGGGTTTCATGCAGGACACAGTGGTAGAGCCTCCTTTCACGCATGGCATGGGAGGATTGCAGGCTTTCTAAACTCAAAGAAAGCAAGAAGTCTGAGAATTAGATTTAGGGTTATGATTATGGTTAGGGTTAAGGATGAAGTTTAGTGTTAGGGTGAGGGCTTAGGGTTAGGGATTAGGGTTAGGGTTAAAGGTTACTCTTAGGTTTAACGGTTACACTTTGGTTTACGGTTGAGGTTTACGGTTAGGGTTAAGATGAGAGGTTAGGGTTTGGTACAGGGTTAGGGTTAAGTGTTAGGTTTAGGGTTGAAGATTAGGATTAGGGTTAGGATTAAAGGTTAGCGTGAGACTTAACGCTTATGGTTAAGGTTAAGAGTTAGGGTTTAGGGTTAGGGTTAGGGTTAGGGTTAGTTTTAGGGTTAGAGTTATGTGCTATGGTTTGTGTTAGAGGTTAGGGTTAGGTTTACTGGTCACGGTGAGGGTTACGTTTAGGGGTTAGCATTAGGGTTAGGGTTAAGGGATAGGATTAGGGTTAAGTGTTGGGCTTAGGGTTAGGGTTTAGTGTTAAGGTTAGCATTAAGGATTAGGGTTAGGGTCAGGGTTAAATGCTTGGGTGCGGGTAATGGTTAGGGTCAGGGTTTAGGTTCACGGATAGGGTTAGTGTTAAGGGTTACGGGTAGGTTTAGGGTTCAGGGTTAGTGTTAGGATTAGTGCTTAAGGTTAGGATTAGGCGGTAGGTTAGATATAGGGTTAGATCTAGGCCTTAGGGTAACGGCTAGCGTTAGGGTTAAGAGATAGGGTTAGGTTTAATGCTTAGGATTAGGGTTAGGGTTTGGGGTTAAAGTAAGTGTTAGGGGTTAGGTTTAAGGATCCAAGGTTAGGGTTATTTTTAGCTGTAGTGTTAGGGTTAGCGATAAGGGATCCCATTAGCATTAAGGGTCTTCCTACTGTAGGGTTAAGGGTTAGGCTTAGAGTTAAAGGTTAAGGTTAGGGTCAGTGTTAAGATTTAGGGTGAGGGTTAACGGTTAGGGTAAAGGTTAAGCGTTAGGATTAGGGATTAGTGATTAGGGTTTTTGGTTAGTGTTAGGGTTAGCGGTTAGGAGTTAGTGTTTTATGAAGGGGTATGGTTAGAATTAGGATTGGGGTTAGAGTTAGGGTGAGGTATAGGGGTTAGGTTTAGGGGTTAGTTTTAGAGTAAAATGATAGGATTAGTGTTACGGGTTGGGCTTAGGTTTAGGGTTAAAATTTACTGCTAGGGTTAGGGATAGGGTTCAGGGTTAGCTTTAGGGGTTCTGGTTAGGGTTAGGTGTTAGGTTAGTGTCAGGGTTAGGTCTAGTCGTGAGGGTAAGGTTTAGGGTTAGGTTTAAGAGCTAGGGTTAGGTTTAATGGTTAGGTTTAGGATTAGGGTTAAGTGTTAGGGTAAGGCTTAGGGGTTAGGGTGAAGGGTTAGGGTCAAGGGTTAGGGTTTTTGTTAGGCATAGCGTTGGGGTTAGAAGTAAGGGTTACTGTCAGTGTTAGAGTTGTAGGTAGGGTTACGGTTAGGGTTAGCAGTTTAGAATTAGAGTTAGGGATTAGGTGTCACAGTGATGACTAGGAGATAGGGTTAGAATTATGGGAAAGGGGTTGTTCTCAGGAAATGGGTTATGCATTAACGTTAGGATAAGAGGTTAATTTAGGCGCACGGTGAGGTTTACGTGTTAAGGGGAGAAATAGGAACAGGGTTGGGTGTTATGTTCAGGGTTAGGGTTATCTGTTAAAGGTATTGTTTATGCTTAGCGCACGGGCCCTGTCTGCATTAGGCGGGCGGGGGGAGTTTAGGGGGCTGGGATTGTACCCGGGAACCCACTCTATCATACTCTGGGTATGGGCCCGTGGGTTTCATGCAGGACACAGTGGTAGAGCCTCCTTTCACCCATGGCATGGGAGGATTGCAGGCTTTCTAAACTCTAAGAAAGCAAGAAGTCTGAGAATTAGATTTAGGGTTAGGATTCTGGTTAGGGTTAAGGATGAAGTTTAGTGTTAGGGTGAGGGCTTAGGGTTAGGGATTAGGGTTAGGGTTAAAGGTTACTCTTAGGTTTAACGGTTACACTTTGGTTTAGGGTTGAGGTTTACGGTTAGGGTTAAGATGAGGGGTTAGGGTTAGGTGCAGGGTTAGGGTTAAGTGTTAGGTTTAGGGTTGAAGATTAGGATTAGGGTTAGGATTAAACGTTAGCGTGAGAGTTAACGCTTAGGGTTAAGGTTAAGAGTTAGGGTTTAGGGTTAGGGTTAGGGTTAGGGTTAGTTTTAGGGTTAGAGTTATGTGCTATGGTTTGTGTTAGAGGTTAGGGTTAGGTTTACTGGTGACGGTTATGATTACGTTTAGGGGTTAGCATTAGGGTTAGGGTTAGTGTTACGATTAAGGGATAGGATTAGGGTTAAGTGCTGGGCTTAAGGTTAGGGTTTAGTGTTAGGGTTATCATTATGGACTAGGGGTAGGGTCAGGGTTAAATGCTTGGGTGCGGGTAATGGTTAGGGTCAGGGTTAAGGTTCACGGATAGGGTTAGTGTTAAGGGTTACGGGTAGGTTTAGGGTTCAAGGTTAGAGTTAGCATTAGGGCTTAAGGTTAGGATTAGGCGGTAGGTTAGATTTAGGGTTAGATCTAGGCGTTAGGGTAAGGGCTAGCGTTAGGGTTAAGAGATAGGGTTAGGTTTAATGCTTCGCATTAGGGTTAGGGTTTGGGGTTAAAGTAAGTGTTAGGGGTTAGGTTTCAGGATCAGAGGTTAGGGTTATTTTTAGCTGTAGTGTTAGGGTTAGGGATAAGGGATCCCATTAGCATTAAGGGTCTTCCTTACTGTAGGATTAAGGGTTAGGCTTAGAGTTAAAGGTTAAGGTTAGGGTCAGTGTTTAGATTTAGGGTGAGGGTTAACGGTTAGGGTAAATGTTAAGCGTTAGGGTTAGGGATTAGTGATTAGGGTTTTTGGATAGTGTTAGGGTTAGCGGTTAGGAGTTAGTGTTTTATGAAGGGGTATGGTTAGAATTAGGATTGGGGTAGAGTTAGGGTGAGATATAGGGGTTAGGTTTAGGGGTTAGTTTTAGGGTACAATGATAGGATTAGGGTTACGGGTTGGGCTTAGGTTTAGGGTTAAAGTTTACTGCTAGGGTTAGGGATAGGGTTCAGGGTTAGCTTTAGGGGTTCTGGTTAGGGTTAGGTGTTAGGTTAGTGTCAGGGTTAGGTCTAGTCGTGAGGGTAAGGTTTAGGGTTAGGTTTAAGAGCTAGGGTTAGGTTTAATGGTTAGGATTAGGATTAGGGTTAAGTGTTAGGGTAAGGCTTGGGGGTTAGGGTGAAGGGTTAGTGTCAACGGTTGGGGTTTTTGTTAGGCATAGCGTTGGGGTTAGAAGTAAGGGTTACTGTCAGTGTTAGGGTTGTAGGTAGGGTTACGGTTAGGGTTAGCGGTTTAGAATTAGGGTTAGGGATTAGGTGTCACAGTGATGACAAGGAGATAGGGTTAGAATTATGGGATGGGGTTGTTCTCAGGAAATGGGTTATGCATTAACGTTAGGATAAGAGGTTAAAGTTAGGCGCACGGTGAGGTTTACGTGTTAAGGGGAGAAATAGGAACAGGGTTGGGTGTTATGTTCAGGGTTAGGGTTATCTGTTAAAGGTATTGTTTATGCTTAGCGCACGGGCCCTGTCTGCATTAAGCGGGCGGGGGAGTTTAGGGGGCTGGGATTGTACCCGGGAACCCACTCTTTCATACTCTAGGTATGGGCCCGTGGGTTTCATGCAGGACACAGTGGTAGAGCCTCCTTTCACGCATGGCATGGGAGGATTGCAGGCTTTCTAAACTCTAAGGAAGCAAGAAGTCTGAGAATTAGATTTAGGGTGAGGATTCTGGTTAGGGATAAGGATGAAGTTTAGTGTTAGGGTGAGGGCTTAGGGTTAGGGAATAGGGTTAGGGTTAAAGGTTAGTCTTAGGTTTAACGGTTACACTTTCGTTTAGGGTTGAGGTTTACGGTTAGGGTTAAGATGAGGGGTTAGGGTTTGGTACAGGGTTAGGGTTAAGTGTTGGGTTTAGGGTTGAAGATTAGGATTAGGGTTAAGATTAAAGGTTAGTGTGAGAGTTAACGCTTAGGGTTAATGTTAAGAGTTAGGGTTTAGGGTTATGGTTAGTGTTAGGGTTAGTTTTAGGGTTAGAGTTATGTGCTATGGTTTGTGTTAGAGGTTAGGTTTAGGTTTACTGGTCAAGGTTATGGTTAAGTTTAGGGGGTAGCATTAGGGTTAGTGTTAGGGTTACGGTTAAGGGATAGGATTAGGGTTAAGTGTTGGGCTTAGGGTTAGGGTTTAGTGTTAGGGTTAGCATTAAGGATTAGGGTTAGGGTCAGGGTTAAATGCTTGGGTGCGGGTAATGGTTAGGGTCAAGGTTAAGGTTCACGGATAGGGTTAGTGTTAAGAGTTACGGGTACGTTTAGGGTTCAGGGTTAGTGTTAGCATTAGGGCTTAAGGTTAGGATTAGGTGGTAGGTTAGATTTAGGGTTAGATCTAGGCGTTAGGGTAAGGGCTAGCGTTAGGGTTAAGAGATAGGGTTAGGTTTAATGCTTAGGATTAGGGTTAGGGTTTGGGGTTAAAGTAAGTGTTAGGGGTTAGGTTTAAGGATCCAAGGTTAGGGTTATTTTTAGCTGTAGTGTTAGGGTTAGGGATAAGGGATCCCATTAGCATTAAGGGTCTTCCTTACTGTAGGGTTAAGGGTTAGGCTTAGAGTTAAAGGTTAAGGTTAGGGTCAGTGTTAAGATTTAGGGTGAGGGTTAACGGTTAGGGTAAAGGTTAAGCGTTAGGGTTCGGGATTAGTGATTAGGGTTTTTGGTTAGTGTTAGGGTTAGCGGTTAGGAGTTAGTGTTTTATGAAGGGGTATGGTTAGAATTAGGATTGGGGTTAGAGTTAGGGTGAGGTATAGGGGTTAGGTTTAGGGGTTAGTTTTAAGGTAAAAGGATAGGATTAGGGTTACGGGTTGGGCTTAGGTTTAGGGTTAAAGTTTACTGCTGGGGTTAGGGATAGGGTTCAGGGTTAGCTTTAGGGTATCTGGTTAGGGTTAGGTGTTAGGTTAGTGTCAGGGTTAGGTCTTGTCGTGAGGGTAAGGTTTAGGGTTAGCTTTAAGAGCTAGGGTTAGGTTTAATGGTTAGGATTAGGATTAGGGTTAAGGGTTAGGGTAAGGCTTAGGGGTTAGGGTGAAGGGTTAGGGTCAAGGGTTAGGGTTTTTGTTAGGCATAGCGTTGGGGTTAGAAGTAGGGTTTACTGTCAGTGTTAGGGTTGTAGGTAGGGTTACGGTTAGGGTTAGCGGTTTAGAATTAGGGTTAGGGATTAGGTGTCACAGTGATGACAAGGAGATAGGGTTAGAATTATGGGATGGGGTTGTTCTCAGGAAATGGGTTATGCATTAACGTTAGGATAAGAGGTTAAAGTTAGGCGCACGGTGAGGTTTACGTGTTAAGGGGAGAAATAGGAACAGGGTTCGGTGTTATGTTCAGGGTTAGGGTTATCTGTTAAAGGTATTGTTTATGCTTAGCGCACGGGCCCTGTCTGCATTAGGCGGGCGGGGGAGTTTAGGGGGTTGGGATTGTACCCGGGAACCCACTCTTTCATACTCTAGGTATGGGCCCGTGGGTTTCATGCAGGACACAGTGGTAGAGCCTCCTTTCACGCATGGCATGGGAGGATTGCAGGCTTTCTAAACTCTAAGAAAGCAAGAAGTCTGAGAATTAGATTTAGGGTGAGGATTCTGGTTAGGGATAAGGATGAAGTTTAGTGTTAGGGTGAGGGCTTAGGGTTAGGGAATAGGGTTAGGGTTAAAGGTTACTCTTAGGTTTAACGGTTACACTTTGGTTTAGGGTTGAGGTTTACGGTTAGGGTTAAGATGAGGGATTAGGGTTTGGTACAGGGTTAGGGTTAAGTGTTAGGTTTAGGGTTGAAGATTAGGATTAGGGTTAGGATTAAAGGCTAGCGTCAGAGTTAACGCTTAGGGTTAAGGTTAAGAGTTAGGGTTTATGGTTAGGGTTAGGGTTAGTTTTAGGGTTAGAGTTATGTGCTATGGTTTGTGTTAGAGGTTAGGTTTAGGTTTACTGGTCAAGGTTAGGGTTACGTTTAGGGGGTAGCATTAGGGTTAGGGTTAGGGTTAGGGTTAAGGGATAGGATTAGGGTTAAGTGTTGGGCTTAGGGTTAGGGTTTAGTGTTAGGGGTTGTATTAAGGATTAGGGTTAGGGTCAGGGTTAAATGCTTGGGTGCGGGTAATGGTTACGGTCAGGGTTAAGGTTCACGGATAGGGTTAGTGTTAAGGGTTACGGGTAGGTTTAGGGTTCAGGGTTAGTGTTAGCATTAGGTCTTAAGGTTAGGATTAGTCGGTAGGTTAGATTTAGGGTTAGATCTAGGCGTTAGGGTAAGGGCTAGCGTTAGGGTTAAGAGATAGGGTTAGGTTTAATGCTTAGGATCAGGGTTAAGGTTTGGGGTTAAAGTAAGTGTTAGGGGTTAGGTTTAAGGATCCAAGGTTAGGGTTATTTTTAGCTGTAGTGTTAGGGTTAGGGATAAGGGATCCCATTAGCATTAAGGGTCTTCCTTACTGTAGGGTTAAGGGTTAGGCTTAGAGTTAAAGGTTAAGGTTAGGGTCAGTGTTAAGATTTAGGGTGAGGGTTAACGGTTAGGGTAAAGGTTAGTGTTAGGGATTAGTGATTAGGGTTTTTGGTTAGTGTTAGGGTTAGCGGTTAGGAGTTAGTGATTTATGAAGGGGTATGGTTAGAATTAGGATTGGGGTTAGAGTTAGGGTGAGGTATAGGGGTTAGGTTTAGGGGTTAGTTTTAGGGTAAAAGGATAGGATTAGGGTTACGGGTTGGGCTTAGGTTTAGGGTTAAAGTTTACTGCTAGGGTTCGGGATAGGGTTCAGGGTTAGCTTTAGGGGTTCTGGTTAGGGTTAGGTGTTAGGTTAGTGTCAGGGTTAGGTCTAGTCGTGAGGGTAAGGTTTAGGGTTAGGTTTAAGAGCTAGGGTTAGGTTTAATGGTTAGGATTAGGATTAGGGTTAAGGGTTAGGGTAAGGCTTAGGGGTTAGGGTGAAGGGTTAGGGTCAAGGGTTAGGGTTTTTGTTAGGCATAGCGTTGGGGTTAGAAGTAAGGGTTACTGTCAGTGTTAGGGTTGTAGGTAGGGTTACGGTTAGGGTTAGCGGTTTAGAATTAGGGTTAGGGATTAGGTGTCACAGTGATGACTAGGAGATAGGGTTAGAATTATGGGATAGGGGTTGTTCTCAAGAAATGGGTTATGCATTAACGTTAGGATAAGAGGTTAAAGTTAGACGCACGGTGAGATTTACGTGTTAAGGGGAGAAATAGAAACAGGGTTGGGTGTTATGTTCAGGGTTAGGGTTATCTGTTAAAGGTATTGTTTATGCTTAGCGCACGGGCCCTGTCTGCATTAGGCGGGCGGGGGGAGTTTAGGGGGTTGGGATTGTTCCCGGGAACCCACTCTATCATACTGTAGGTATGGGCCCGTGGGTTTCATGCAGGACACAGTGGTAGAGCCTCCTTTCACGCATGGCATGGGAGGATTGCAGGCTTTCTAAACTCTAAGAAAGCAAGAAGTCTGAGAATTAGATTTAGGGTGAGGATTCTGGTTAGGGTTAAGGATGAAGTTTAGTGTTAGGGTTAGGGCTTAGCGTTAGGGATTAGGGTTAGGGTTAAAGGTTACTCTTAGGTTTAACGGTTACACTTTGGTTTAGGGTTGAGGTTTACGGTTAGGGTTAAGATGAGGGGTTAGGGTTTGGTACAGGGTTAGGGTTAAGTGTTAGGTTTAGGGTTGAAGATTAGGATTAGGGTTAGGATTAAAGGTTACCGTTAGAGTTAACGCTTAGTGTTATGGTTAAGAGATAGGGTTTAGGGTTAGGGTTAGGGTTAGTTTTAGGGTTAGAGTTATGTGCTATGGTTTGTGTTAGAGGTTAGGGTTAGGTTTACTGGTCACGGTTAGGGTTAAGTTTAGGGGTTAGCATTAGGGTTAGGGTTTGGGTTAAGGGACAGGATTAGGGTTAAGTGTTGGGCTCTAGGGTTAGGGTTTAGTGTTAGGGTTAGCATTAAGGATAAGAGTTAGGGTCAGGGTTAAATCCTTGGGTGCGGGTAATGGTTAGGGTCAGGGTTAAGGTTCAAGGATAGGGTTAGTGTTAAGGGTTACGGGTAGGTTTAGGGTTCAGGGTTAGTGTTAGCATTAGGGCTTAAGGTTAGGATTAGGCGGTAGGTTAGATTTAGGGTTAGATCTAGGCATTAGGGTAAGGGCTAGCGTTAGGGTTAAGAGATAGGGTTAGGTTTAATGCTTAGGATTAGGGTTAGGGTTTGGGGTTAAAGTAATTGTTAGAGGTTAGGTTTAAGGATCCAAGGATAGTGTTATTTTTAGCTGTAGTGTTAGGGTTAGGGATAAGGGATCCCATTAGCATTAAGGGTCTTCCTTACTGTAGGGTTAAGGGTTAGGCTTAGAGTTAAAGGTTAAGGTTAGGGTCAGTGTTAAGATTTAGGGTGAGGGTTTATGGTTAGGGTAAAGGTTAAGCGTTAGGGTTAGGGATTAGTGATTAGGGTTTTTGGTTAGTGTTAGGGTTCGCGGTTAGGAGTTAGTGTTTTAGGAAGGGGTATGGTTAGAATTAGGATTGGGGTTAGAGTTAGGGTGAGGTATAGGGGTTAGGTTTAGGGGTTAGTTTTAGGGTAAAAGGATAGGATTAGTGTTACGGGTTGGGCTTAGGTTTAGGGATAAAGTTTACTGCTGGGGTTAGGGATAGGGTTCAGGGTTAGCTTTAGGGGTTCTGGTTAGGGTTAGGTGTTAGGTTAGTGTCAGGGTTAGGTCTAGTCGTGAGGGTAAGGTTTAGGGTTAGCTTTAAGAGCTAGGGTTAGGTTTAATGGTTAGGATTAGGATTAGGGTTAAGGGTTAGGGTAAGGCTTAGGGGTTAGGGTGAAGGGTTAGGGTCAAGGGTTAGGGTTTTTGTTAGGCATAGCGTTGGGGTTAGAAGTAAGGGTTACTGTCAGTGTTAGGGTTGTAGGTAGGGTTACGGTTACGGTTAGCGGTTTAGAATTAGGGTTAGAGATTATGTGTCACAGTGATGACTAGGAGATAGGGTTAGAATTATGGGATAGGGGTTGTTCTCAGGAAATGGGTTATGCATTAACGTTAGGATAAGAGGTTAAAGTTAGGTGCACGGTGAGGTTTACGTGTTAAGGGGAGAAATAGGAACAGGGTTGCGTGTTATGTTCAGGGTTAAGGTTATCTGTTAAATGTATTGTTTATGCTCAGCGCACGGGCCCTGTCTGCATTAGGCGGGCGGGGGAAGTTTAGGGGGCTGGGATTGTACCCGGGAACCCACTCTATCATACTCTGGGTATGGGCCCGTGGGTTTCATGCAGGACACAGTGGTAGAGCCTCCTTTCACGCATGACATGGGAGGATTGCAGGCTTTCTAAACTCTAAGAAAGCAAGAAGTCTGAGAATTAGATTTAGGGTTAGGATTATGGTTAGGGTTAAGGATGAAGTTTAGTGTTAGGGTGAGGACTTAGGGTTAGGAATTAGGGTTAGGGTTAAAGGTTACTCTTAGGTTTAACGGTTACACTTTGGTTTAGGGTTGAGGTTTACCGTTAGGGTTAAGATGAGGGGTTAGGGTTTGGTACAGGGTTAGGGTTAAGTGTTAGGTTTAGGGTTGAAGATTAGGATTAGGGTTAGGATTAAAGGTTACCGTGAGAGTTAACGCTTAGGGTTAAGGTTAAGAGTTAGGGTTTAGGGTTAGGATTAGGGTTAGGGTTAGTTTTAGGGTTAGAGTTATGTGCTATGGTTTGTGTTAGAGGTTAGGGTTAGGTTTACTGGTCACGGTTACGGTTACGTTTAGGGGGTAGCATTAGGGTTAGGGTTAGGGTTAAGGGATAGGATTAGGGTTAAGTGTTGGTCTTAGGGTTAGGGTTTAGTGTTAGGTTTATCATTAAGGATGAGGGTTAGAATCAGGGTTAAATGCTTGGGTGCGGGTAATGGTTAGGGTCAGGGTTTAGGTTCACGGATAGGGTTAGTGTTAAGGATTACGGGTAGGTTTAGGGTTCAGGGTTAGTGTTAGCATTAGGGCTTAAGGTTAGGATTAGGCGGTAGGTTAGATTTAGGGTTAGATCTAGGCGTTAGGGTAAGGGCTAGCGTTAGGGTTAAGAGATAGGGTTAGGTTTAATGCTTAGGATTAGGGTTAGGGTTTGGGGTTAAAGTAAGTGTTAGGGGTTAGGTTTATGGAACCAAGGTTAGGGTTATTTTCAGCTGTAGTGTTAGGGTTAGGGATAAGGGAACCCATTAGCATTAAGGGTCTTCCTTACTGTAGGGTTAAGGGTTAGGCTTAGAGTTAAAGGTTAAGGTTAGGGTCAATGTTAAGATTTAGGGTGAGGGTTAACAGTTAGGGTAAAGGTTAAGCGTTAGGGTTAGGGATTAGTGATTAGGGTTTTTGGTTAGTGTCAGGGATAGCGGTTAGGAGTTAGTGTTT